>NW_016908526.1:19078-76360 GCF_001483705.2 Eufriesea mexicana | reverse complement strand
TCATCACAGCGAGGAAGGCCGGGATACGGCGCAGCACAAGCTATAGCATTGTCCGGCGTGGCCTAGTGAGCCCCGGGTCCTGTGTCGCGTGGTTGGCCTTTACCTTCCCTCTCCGACGACCTGGCGCATGTGACGGTGAGCTTAGGTGCGCGGCGTGCGGTGGCCTCCTCCTTCGAGGCTGCTATGTTATAGAAGGAGGCCGCGGAGACAGCCCGTGAGCGGAGCGCGGACCCCTCGCGCATAGGGCGGCGGAGGCTGCGAGCGCGGAACCGCTTAGCGCCTCGCGCCCAACCGGAAGGTTTAACGCGTGAGCCATCCGCCTTCGCGAGCGGCCATGTACCTGCCGCCGGGGGGCCGCCCCTCACTCCCTTTGAAACCTTAATAATGGGGTCCACCGCCGGGCGGGTGGGGGCTCGTCTGTTCGAGAGAACGTGGTCCGGACGCGCGGTGCCGAGTGATGGTTGCGCGGCATCCGCAAGGTGTGCCTGTTTTTAGTTGCGGTGTGATGCGTGGTTTGTGCCTGTGAACGACCAGTCTCGCGCGCATGGTCACGGATACTTCGGGTGCGAGATCCCGTCGCGCCGGGAGGGAACTGCGGTTGCCCCGCGGGGGCGTCTAGCAATTGTGTCGTCGCGAAATCCAGGGCGCACCGAATTGCGGAGGGCTGGCCATCGTGGGGGTCTTGGTGGGTAAAAATCCCACATAAACTCGCCCCCTTCCTTAGGGAAGCAGGGTATCTTTGGAAGATTTCCCTCACGTGAAAAAGGGGTTAGCCTGGGTTAGGTTAGGGTAGCTTTGACTTTTCCGCCATGCATTGCCAGTCTATTGCCATTTGCGCTCTACGCACCTCTAAAATTTTCTGCTTGGCGCTGGATGGGGCAGCAATGGTGGACTCGGCTTGTTAGGTTTAGTTAGTCTACGTTTGGTTACGCCAGGATTGGTCCGTTTATGTTGGGGTACCATCGATTTTTCTGCTATACACAGCTGTTCCGTGGATTTTTGAGCTGCGCTGCCCTCCAATGTGTTCTGCTTGGCTCTGGGAATGCCAGCAATAGCGGCCTCTGCTCGAGAGATTAAGTGAGGCTGCGCTTGATTATATTACGTTTGGAGAGGTTAGGACAGCATAGCTTTTACTTTTGTGATATGCTCTGGGAATGCCAGCAATAGCGGCCTCTGCTCGAGAGATTAAGTGAGGCTGCGCTTGATTATTTTACGTTTGGAGAGGTTAGGACAGCATAGCTTTTACTTTTGTGATCTACGCTGCTATTCGTTGCATTTCTACTCCCTACGTTACTCTACTATACTTTGCTCGGCTTTCGGGAGGCCAGTAGTAGTGGTCTCGGCACGTTTTGTTCAGTATGCTACGTTTCGCTGCGTTACGTTAGATTGGGTTAGGCTTGTATAGATTTGACTTTCGCTGTATACACTGATATTCGGTGCATTTCTGCACTCTGCTGTGCCCTACTACATCCAGGTTTGCCGTGGAGAGTCCAGCAATAGTGTTTGCGGCACGTTATGCCGAGTTATCCTAGGTTCGGTTAGGCCCTGTCGGTTTGGGTTAGACTTTGGTTGCTTAGACTTTTGTGCGGTTCTATGGATTTCTGCATTCTACTATCCACTATTATGTCCTGCGTGGATCTGGAGAAGCCAGATATCGTTTTCGCGGCACGTTAGGTTGTGTTATGATTTGTGCGGTTCTATGGATTTCTGCATTCTACTATCCACTATTATGTCCTGCGTGGATCTGGAGACGCCAGATATCGTTTTCGCGGCACGATAGGTTGTGTTATGATATCGATTCATAATATTACGGTTGTATACGTTAGAAGGTGATAGCTTTGACTTTCGTGCTGTACACAGATATTCGGTTGATTTCAGCGCTCTACAGGGCTCTAGTAAGTTCCGCTTCGCTCTGGAGATTCCAGCAGCTGTGGTCTCGGCACGCCAGGTTGAGATAGGTAACGTTTGGTTATGTTACGTCTGGTTATATTAGGAGAGTATATCTTTTACTTTTACGCTGTACACCGGTATTCGTTGGTCCTGCGCGCTCTACATTGGTCTAATATGCTCTGCTTCGCTCTGGAGAGGCCAGTCATAGTATCCTCGGCACGTTACGTTTAGTTAGGCTACGCTCGGTTAGGTGGGGTTAGGACAGGTTTGGTTTGTATACGTTTGACTATCGTGGAGTGCACTAGTTTCGGGTGGATTTCTGCGCTCTATTGTGCGCCTGCATGTCCTGCTCTGCCATGTGGAGGCCAGCAATAGCGGACTCGGCACGTTAGGTCGAGATAGAATACGTACGGTTATGTTACGCTTGGTTAGGTCAGGATAGGACAGCTTTGCGTTTTATGCCATACACCGTCATCCGGTGGATTTCTGAGCTCTACTGTGCTCCAATTTGTTCTGCTTGGCTCTGGCGAGGCCAAAAACTGTGGTCTGTGTGCGCAACGATCTGTTACGTTAAGCTTGGCATGGCTAGGTTACGATATGTTCGATTAGGGTAGCTTCGAATTTTGTGCTATACACTGCTATTCGTTCGACATCTGTGCACTGCCCTGTTTAACTTGCATCTGCTGGTCTCGTGGGTGGCCAGCAATAGCGGTCCTGCGCATTTGATTGAGTTAGGTTACGTTCGGTTAGGTTAGGTTATGTTAAGTTTGGTTGCGGTTGCTTTGACTCTTGCGTTATACACTGCTATTCGGTCGACGTCCGCGCTCTGCGTTGATCTACTAGCCTCCGCTTTTCTCTGGGGAGGCCAGCAAAGGTGGCACGTATGGTTTTGTTAGGTTGCGCTTGACTGTGTAATGTTAGGATATATTTGGCTGTGACGGCTTTGTCTTTTGTGCTGAACACTGCTATTAGGTGGCTTTCTGCGCTCTACTCTGCCCTGGTATATCCTGCTTGGCTATGTGGAGGCCAGCAATACCTATCTCCGCACGATAGGCTTTGTTAGGCTACGTTTGGCAATGTTACGGTTGGTAAGGTAAGGGCAGGATTGCTGAGACTATTTTCCTGTACACCGATATTCGGTCGATTTCTGCGGTCTGTATTGCTCCACCACACTCTGCTCGTCTATGGCGTGGCCAGTAATTGTGGTCGTGGAGCATTAGGTTCAGATACGTTACGCTTTGTTATGTTACGTTTGCTTAGGTTATGTTTGGATTACTTCGACTTTTCTGCAATACACTGCGTTTCTACGGACTTCTGCGATCTAATCTCCTATAACATGCTTTGCTTGGCCCTCCGGATGTCAGAAATACCTGTCGCGGCACGTAAGGTTCAGTTAGATTACTCTCGGTAGGGTCAGGTTAAGTTGGATTAGGTTAGGTTATCCTAGACTATTGTGCATAGCACAGACGTTCTATGGACTACTGTGCTCTACTCTATCTATCATATTCTGCCTATCACTGGGGACTCCATCATACGTGGTCGCGGCACGCTATCTTCAGTTACGTTACGGTTTCTTAGGTTGGGTTGGGTAAGGTTTGGTCAGGATAACCTTGACTCCTGTGCCTTTCTCTGCTTTTCGGCGTTATGCTGCGCTCTGCTGTGCTCTAACATGCTCAGCTTGGCACCGATGATGCCAGCAATTATGTTAGGCGTTATGTGAGTTAGGCTTCGTTTGACTTGGTTGGGTTATGTCAGGTTAGGTTAGGATATCTTTGACTTCTGTGCCGTACACTGAAATGCTGTAGATTTCTGTGATCTACTGTACTCTAGTATGTTCTGCTTGGCTCTGTGGAGGCCAGCAACAGTGTTCTCGCCAAGTTAGGCTAGGATACGCTACGTTTGGTTAGGTTCTGTTAGCTATGGTTAAGTTTGGATAGCCTCAACTTTTCTGCTATGCACTGCGATCGTATGGAATTCTGCGCTCTTCTCCGTTCTATTATGCTCTGCTTGGCTCTTTGGGGGCCAGCAGTACTGGTCGCGGCATGTTAGGTTGAGTTAGATTACGTTTGGTCGGGTTAGGATGCCTTGGGCTAGGATATTATAGCTTTGACTTCTGTGCCCAACGCAACTATCGTATCGACTTCTTGGCTCTACTGTGCTCTACCGTATTCTGCTTCTCGGTGGGGAGGCCAGCAATAGTGTTCTCGGGACATTAGGTAGTGTTATGCTACGTCTGGGTAGGTTATATTTGTTTAGGTTAGGATAGGGTAGCTTTGACTTTTGCTCTATACACTGCCATTCGGTGGATATCTACGCTTTACTGTACTCTAATATGCTCTGCTTGGCTCTTTGGATTCTAGCAATGGTGGTCCCGGTACGTTAGCTTGTGTAAGGCTTCGTTTGCCTAAAGTTAGGTTACGTCAGGTTAGGTTGGGATATCTTTGGCTTCTGTGCTTTGCACTAAACTGCGACGGACTTCTGCGCTCTCCTGTGCTACAGTATATTCTGCTATGCTCCGGGGAGGTTTCCAGCAATGGTGTAGCGCCGTTCGGTGGAGTTAGGTTACGTTTGGTTGTGCTATGTTTGGCTATGTTAGGTTAGGACAGCTTTGACTTTTGTGCTCTACATTGCTATTCGTTGGACTTTTGCGCTGCACTGTGCTCTAATACGCACTGCTTGGCCCTGAGGAGTCCAGCAATAGTTGCCTCGGTACGTTAGCTTGAGTTGGGCAACGTTTGGTTGGGATACGTTAGTTTGGGTTATGTTTGGATAGCTTCGACATTCGTGATATACACTGCTGCTCGGTAGATTTCTGCATTCTGCTGTGCTCTTATATGTTCAGCTTTGCTCTGGGTGGACCAGCAGCAGTGTTACCGGCACGACACGTTGTGTTAGACTACGTTTGGATAAGTTAGGTTGGGTCTGGCTTCTTTAGGATATCTTTGACTTTTGCGATTTACACTACAATGCGGCGGATTTCTGCGCTGTACTGCACTCTAGTGCATTCTGGTTGGCTCAGCGGAAGTCAGGAAGTGCGGTGCAGGCACCATAGGTCGGGCTAGGTTACGTTTGGCTATGCTATGTTTGGCTTGGTTAGGCAGGGATAATTATGGCTATTGTGCTACACACTGCTATTCGGAGGATTTCTGCTCTCTACTGTGTTCTGCTATATTCTGTTTGGCTCTGGGGATTCCAGCAATAGTGTCCTCGGCACTTTCTGTTTAGTTATGAAACGTTGGATTACATTATGTTTGGATAGTATAGGACTTAATAGCTTTGACTTTTAACCTATACACTGCTGCTCCGCGGAATTCTGCGCTCTACATTACCCTACCATACTCTGCTCTACCCAGAGGTGTCTAGCAATAGTGGTCGCGTCACGTTCGGTTCCACGTTTGGTTACGTTACAATTGGATATCATAGGAGCTGATAGCTATGACTTTTGCGCAATACAATGCTGCTCAGCGGATTTTTGCTCTCTGCTGTGCTCTAATATGTTCAGCTTTGCTCTGCGAGGGCCAGACGCTGTGGTATCGGCACGACACGTTGATTTATGCTACGTATGGTTAGGTTACGTCAGTTTTGGTTGGGTTTGCGTACCTATGACTTTCTTGGTGTTGACTGCTATTTGATAGATTCCTGCGCTCTACTGTGTCCTAAAAAGATCTGCTTGGCTCTGGGGAGGTCCGCAATACTGGTCACGGCACGCTAGGTTAGGTTAGGTTACGATTGAATATGTTACGATTGGTTAGGGTAGAAGAGGATAGCTTTGACATTTTTGCTATACACTGCTATTCGGTTGATTTCTGAGCTCTACACGTCCCTACTATGCTCTGCTCGACATGGGGAGGCCAGGGGCTGCGACAGCGGTTCGTCATGTAGAGTCATACTGCGGTCGGTTAGGTTAGGTTATGTTAGGTTATGTTAGGTCATCTTCGAACTTTGAGCTACTCGCCGCAATACGGAGGATTTCTGTGATCTACTGTGCTCTATTAGAGTCTGCTTTGCCCTGGGGTGGCCATGAGCAGTCGTCACGGCACGTTAAGTTATGCTAGGCTGCGTTTGATTAGGTTACGCCCATTTGTGTTAAGTACGGATAGCTTTGACTTTCTTGGCATAAACTGCTATACGGTTGTTATCTGCGCTTCACTTTGCTCTATTATACTATGCTCGTCCCTGTGGAGGCTAGCAATAGTAGTATCTGCACGTTAGGTTGAGTTAGTTTACGTTTGGTTATGCTACTATTCGTTAGGTTAGGAGATGATAGCTTTGACTTTTGTGATATGCACTGCTCTTGGATAGATTTCGGCGTTTCACCGTGACCTGATTCTTTCAGATTAGCTCTAGGAAGGACAGCAATATTTCTCTTGGCACGTCATGCCGTGCTAGGCAACGTTTGCTTGGGTAAGGGCAGGTTAGGTCAGGATATCTTCGACATTTGTGCCATACAATGAAGCGCCGCAGGTGTCAGTTATCTACTGTGCTGTAGTATATTCAGTTTGTCTCTGGGGAGGTCAGCAGCCGTGGCGTAGGGCTGTTAGATGGAGTTAGGTTTCGTTTGGTTGTCCTGTGTTTGGTTAGGTTAGGCAAGGACAGCTATGACTTTTGCGCTCCACACTGCTATTCGGTGGTTCTCTGCACTCTACTGTAATCAAGTATGCTCTGCTTTGATCTGAGGCGAGAAGAAACAGTGGCCGTGGCGCCGTAAGTAGAGATAAGTTACGTTTGGTTTGGTTATATTTTTTTGGGTTAGGCTGTATTGGCTTCGGCTTTTGTGCTATGCACTGCTATTCGGAGGATTCCTGCGTTCTACTTTGCTGTGCCGTATTCTGCTGGAACCCGAGGTAGCCAGCAATAGTGGTCGTGACACGATATGCTGGGTCAGGTTACGTTTGGTTAGGCTAGGTTTGGCAAGGTTTGGTTAAGATAGCTTTGACTTTTGTGCTGTATACTGCTATTTCTTGGATGTCTGCGTTCCGCTGTTCTCTTGTATGCTCCGCTTGGCTCTGAAGAGGTCAGCACTAGTGGTGTCGGGCGGTTAGGTGTTATGCTACGTTTGATTATGCTACGTATGGTTAGGTTAGGGTATGGGTACCTTGACTATTTCGCCACATATTGCTGTTCGGTGAAATTCTGCCCTCTACATTGATCTATTGTGCTCTGCTCGTCGCTGCGGAGGGCAGCAATAGTGGTCTCGACACGTTATGTCGAGATAGGCAACGTTTAGCTGTGTTACGCTTGGTTAGTGTAGGGGATGATACCTTTGGCTTTTGCGCTATACAATGTTTTAGAGGGGACTTATGCGCTCTACTGTGCTCTAATATGCTCCCCTTGACTTTGGGGTGTCCAACAATAATGGTCTCCGTACGTTAGGTTTAGTTAGGCTGCGCTCGGTTATATTACGTTTGGAGAGATTAGGGAAGGATAGCTGTGACTTTCGTGCCGTAGACCGCAATTCGGTGTATTTCTACACTTTACATTGCTCTGTTATACTCTGCTCGAATCTGGGGAGGCTAGTAATGGTGATCCTGTCACGTCTGTTTCATTTAGGCTAAGTTTGGTTATGTTACGATTGGTTAGGGTAGGAGAGGATAACATTGACTTTTGTGCCATATGCTGCTATTCGGTGATTTTCTGCGAAATTCTGTGCTCTAATATGCTGCTCCTTGCCCTGGGAAGGCCAGCAGTAATGGTATCGGAACGTTAGGCTGAGTCAGGCAACGTTTGATTTGATTACGTTCGTATGGGTTAGGCTTGGATAGCTTTGACTTTCGTGGTACACAGTGATATGCGGTGACTTTTTAAGCTCTACTGTTCTCTACTATACTCTTCTCGACCCTGAAGTGGCCAGCAATAGTTGTCGAGGCACGTCAGGTAGAATCACGTTACGTGAGGTTAGGCTCCGTTGCGATAAGTTTGGCCAGGGTAACTTTGTCTTTTGTGCTATACACTGCTGTTCGCTGGATTTCTGCGCCCTACTCTGCTCTAGTTGGCTCTGCTTGACTCTGGGAGGTCAGGAATAGTGGTGTAGACCCGTTACGTGTAGATTGGTTACGTTTGGTTATGTTACGTTTGGATACGTTAACCTAGAACAGCTTTGATTTTTTGCCATACACTGATATTATATGGATTTCTGCGCTGCGC
The DNA here is from genome assembly GCF_001483705.2 of Eufriesea mexicana. Classification (NCBI taxonomy): domain Eukaryota; kingdom Metazoa; phylum Arthropoda; class Insecta; order Hymenoptera; family Apidae; genus Eufriesea; species Eufriesea mexicana. Next base: position 68,326 of record NW_016908526.1, on the reverse strand, counting down.
GGTGCTCTTGTGAATTCTGCTTTCCTGTAGGGAGGCCAGCAATGATGGTGTCGGAACATCAGGTTAGGTTATGTTACGTTTGTTAACATTACGTTTGGGTAGGTTATGAGAGTATAGAGGTGTTTTTGTGCTATCACAACTATTCGGTGGGTTTCTACGCTCTACACTGTTGTACTATAACCTGCTGGACTCTTGGGAGGTCAGTAACAGTGGTCTTGGCGCGTTAGCTAGAGTTAGGCTTCGTTTGGTTAGGTTAGGTTGGTTTGGGTTAGGTTAGGATAGCTTTGACTTTTGTGCAATACACTGCTATTCGATGAAGTTCTGCGCTCTACTGTGCTCCGGCATGTCACGCTTGGCACTAGGGAGGCCATCAACAGTGGTCCAGTCGCGTTAGGTTGTGTAATGTTGCGCTTGACTTTATTACCTTTGGCCAGGTTAGGATAAGATAACTTTGACTATTGAGCTATACACTGCGATACGGTGGTTTCCTGCACTCTACAATGCTCTGCCATACTCTGCTCGTCCCTCGGCTGGCCAGCAATAGTTGTCGTGACACGACAGGTTCAGCTTGCTTTCCTTTGGTTAGACCAGGGTTACCTAAGTTTGGCTACGGTGTCTTTGACTTTTGTGCTTTGAACTGATAATCGTTGGATTTCTGCGCTCCACTGCGCTCTAGTATTTTCTACTTGGTTTTGTAGAGGAGAGAAACAGTGGTCGTGGCACGTTAGGTGGAGCTAGGTTACGTTTGGTTAGTTTAAATTGTTTCGGGTTAAGCTCGCATAGCTGCGACTTTCGTGGCATACACAGCTATTCGTTTGGATTTCTGCGCACTGCTGTGATCCGGTATTATTCGTTAAGCACTGGGGAGGCCTGCAATAGTAGTCTAGGTACGTTAGGTTGAGTTAGGCTACGTTTGGTTGAGTTGGGTTAGGTCTGCTCAGGTTCGGATATCTTGGACCTTGTGCCTTACACTGCAATGCGTCTGATTTCTGCGCGACAATATGCTCTAGTATATACTGATTTGCTCTGTGGAAGTCAGCAGTTGCGGTCTACGCACGTTAGGTTTTGTTAGGTTACGTTTTGTTATGCTGTGTTTGGCCATGTTAAGCTATGGTAGCTTTGACATCTGTGCTATAATCTGCTGTTCGTTGTATTCCTGCTTTCTACATTGCTCTACTGTACTCTGCTTGACTCGGAGGTGGTCAGCAATAGTGGACGTGGCACGATAGATTGGGTTATGGTACGCTTGATTAGGCTCGTTTGGGCAAGGTTTGGTCATGATGGCTTTGACTTTTGTGCTGTACACCGCTGTTCGTTTGGTTTCTGCGCCCTCGCGCGCTCTAGTATGCTCTGCTTGGCTTTGGGGAGGCCAGAAGCAGTAGACTCGGCTCGTTAAGCTTAGTTAGTCCACGATACGTTATGTTACGTTAGTTCAGGTTAGGTTAGTTCATATTTGCTTTCGTACTATACGCTGCTATTAGGTGCCATTCTGCGACCTACTGTGCTCGAATATTTTCTGCTTGGCTCTGGGCATTCCAGTAATAGCGGACTCGGCACGTTATGTTGAGTTACACTACATTTGGATATGTTAGGTGAGGGAAAGTTCTGTCAGGATATCGTTGAGTTTTGTGCTATACACTGCAATGATTTGGACTTCTGCGCTATGCTGTGCGCTGGTATGCTCCCCTTGGCTCTAGTGAAGCCAGCAATAGTGGCCTCGGCACGTTAGGTTGAGCTATGCTACGTTCAGCTATGTTACGTTTGGGAGGTTAGGATAGGATAGCTTACACTTTTGTGCTATGCGCTCCTATCCGCGCACTCCTGCGCTCTACTGTGTTCTAATGCTTTCTGCCTGGGTTTGTGGAGGCCAGCAATAGTTGTCTCGGAACGTCAGGTTGACTTAGGTTGCGTTGGCCAGTTTAGGTTGGGTTAATTTCGGTAACGGTAGCCTGGGCTTCCGTGCTATATACAGTTGCTCGGTGGATTTCTGCATTCGGCTGCGCTCAACTACTCTCTGCCTTTTCCTCGTGAGGCCAGCAGTAGCTACCGCAGCACGTTACGTTGGGGTATGCTAAGCTTGGTTATATTATGTTAGCTTGGGTTAGGCCTGGATAGATATGGTTTTTGTGCTATACACCTCGATATCGACTTCGGCGCCCCAACGTCGTCTAGTAAGTTCTGCTCGACCCTGGAGTGGCCAGAAATTGTGGTCGTGGTACGTTAGGTTGAGTAAGGTTACGTTCCGTCAGGTTAGGTTAAGAAGGCTCGGCTAGAACTTCTCTGACTTCTGTGCCATACACTGCTACTCGGAAGATACCTGCGCTCTACATTGCTCTATTATTCTCTGCTCGACTCTGCGGATGTGATCAGTGGTGGTCGCGGCACGTCGGGCTGTGTTAGATTACGTTAGATTATTTAAGGTTATGTTAAGTTTGGTTAGGATAGCTATGACTTTCGTACTATACACTGTTAGCCGATGGATTTCCGTGTTTCACTCTGCTCTGAGAGATTCCGCTTGGAACAGGGGAGGCCAGCAGCAGTGGCCACGGCACGTAACATTGAAATATGCTACGCTCGGTTAGGTTAGGTTCAGTCAGGATATGTTAGGATACCTTTGACTTTTGCGCTGTACACTGATTTTCGGTGTATTTCAGCGCTCTACATTGCTCTACTATAGTGCGCTCGACTGTGGAGGTGCGAGCAATAGTGTCCGCGGCACGCTTGATGGAGTAATGTTACGATTGGTTAGGTTAGGCTGCGCTACGTTTGGTTCGTATCGCTTCTACTTTCGTGCTATACACTGATGTTCGGCGTATTTCTCTGATCTACTCTGCTCTTCTACATTCTGCATGGCTCAGGGGAGGACAGCAATAGTCGCGGCACGTTATGTTGTGTTAGACTACGTATGACTATGTTATGTTTGTTTTTGTCTTGGCAGGATGTCTTCGACTTTAGTGCTGTACACCATTTTCCGGCGGGATCCTGCCATCTGCTCTGCTCTACTATATCCTGCTTGGCTCTGTGGATTCCGGCAGCAGTGGTCGCGGCAGGCTCTGATGAGGTACGCTACGTTAGGTTAGGTTGGGTTAGGTCAGGTCATGTTAGAATATCTACGACTTTTGTGCTATTCACTGCACTGCGGGGTATATCTGCGATCTACTGTGATCTGGTACAGTCTACTTGTCTCTGCAGAGGTCAGAAATAGTTGTCTCGCATTGTTAGGTTGAGTTAGGTTACGTTTGGATATGTTACGTTTGGCTTGGTTAGGACATGTTACTTTGAATTTTGTGATTTACACTGCTATTCTTTGAGTTTCTGTGATCTGCCGCGCTGTACTGCATTCCGTTTGGCTCTGTGGAGGCCAGGACCAATGGTCGCGGCACGTCATGTTAATTCATGCTGCGTTCAGTTAGGTTAGAAGAGTACGGGTTTGGTTTCGATATCTGCGGCCTTTGTGCTATTCACTGCAATGCGGTGGATTTCTGCGCTCTCCTGTGCTCCAGTACATTCTGCTTGTCCCTGTGAATGTCGGCAATAGTGGTCTGGCCATGTTAGGTTGAGCTATGCTTCGGTTGGATATGCTGCGTTTGGCTAGGTTAGGATATTCTACATGGTCCTCTGTGGTATTCGCTGCTGTTCGGGGGATTTCGGCGCTCAAGTGTGCTCTAGTAAATTCTGCTTGGGTCTTTAGAGGAAAGCTGTAGTGGTCTCTGCTCGTTAGGTTGAGCTATGCTACGTTTGCTTATGTCACGTTTTGTTAGGTTAGGATAGAACAGCTTGAACTTTTGTGCCATACGCTGTCATACGGTGGAATCCTGGTATCTACTGTGCTCTCATGTCTACCGTCACGTCAGCTTCACTTAAGTAACGATCCGTTGGGGTTGGTTAGGTTGGCTTGGTTAGGATTTCTTTGACTTCTGTGCTGTGCACTGCATTTCGGAGGATGTGCGCGCTCTTCATTGATCGACTGTACTCCGCTCGAATACGGAGAGGCGAGCAACAGAGGTCGTCGCGCGTTAGGTTGAGGCAGGTATGTTTGGTATGGTTAGGTTAGGTTAAGTTTGGATTGGATGGCTTTGAATTTCGTGCTGTACACGGCTTTTCGGAGTATTACTGTGACCTACAGTGCTCTACCATCTTCTGCTTGAATCCAGGATTGCCAGCAGCTGTGGCTGCTGCAAGTAATGCTGTGTTATGCTAGGTTATGTTAGGTTATGTTAAGTCAGGTTATGCTAGGTTATCTACGTCTTACGTGCTATTCACTGCAATGCGGAGGATTTCTGTGATCTACTGTGCTCTGCTACATTCTGCTTTGTTCCGTGGAGGCCAGGAGCAGTGGCCGCGGCACGTCATGATGGGGTACGCTGCGTTTTCTTACGTTAATCACTAATCACTATGTCAGGTTAAGATAGGGTATGTACGGCTTTAGAGCTATTGACCGCCTTGCGAGGAATTTCTGTGCTCTGCTGTGCTATAGTATATTCTGCTTGGCTCTTCGGAGGCCAGCAATGGTAGTCTCGGTGCATTAGGTTGAGCTATGCTACGTTCGGCTATGTTAACTTCGGGACGTTAGGGCAGTATGGTTTGTAACTTTGTGCTATACACTACTATCCGCGGAATAATGCGCTCTACTTTGTTGTCATACTTTCTGCTTGGATCTGTGGATGTCAGCAAGAGTAGTCTCCTCACGCTAGGTTCAGTCAATTTACGATTGTTAGGCTAGGTAAGTAAGACTTTCGTGCTATACACTGCAATGATGTGGGTTTCTTGCGCACTTCTGTGCTCTAGCACATTCTGCTCGTCTCTGTGGAGTCCAGCAGTAGTGATCGCTGCAAGCTCTGTTCAGTTACACTACTTCTGGTTAGGTTAGGTTAGGTGAGGTTAGGTTGGGATATCTTCGACTCTCGCGCTATACACTACAATGCGGTGTATTTCAGCGCACAACTGCTCCCTAGTACATTGGGATTGCCTCTCTGGAGGCCAGCAATTGTGGCCTCGTCCTGTTAGTTTGAGTTAGGTCACGTTTGGTTATCTTACGTTTCGCTACGTTAGGAGTGGCTACTTTGACCTTTGTGCAGTGTACTGCTATTCGGATGATTTCTGCGCTCTTATGTCCTACAATATGCTGTGCCTGGCTCTACGAATGCCATCAATAGCGGGAGCGACACGTTGTGTTGTGTTATGCTGCGTTCGGTTAGGTTTCGTTTTGCCAGGTTGAGTTAGGATATCCACGACTTTTGTGCTGTACACTGCTATTCAGTGGATACCTTCGTCCTACATTGTTCTACTATAATCTGCCCGTCTCGGGGGAGGCATGCAATAGCGGTCTCGGCACGTTAGGTTGAGTTAGGTAACGTTTGGTTGGGATAGGTTAGGTCATGTTAGGTTGGTGTAGCTTCTACTTTCGTGCTGTACACTGTTGCTCCATGTATTCCTGTTACCTACTGTGCTCTGCAACATTCTGCTTGCCTGTGGGCAGTCAGGAGTAGTGGCTGCGGCACGTTGCGTTGAGATATGCAACGCTATATTAGGTAAGGTTAGGTCAGTTTAGGTGAGGGTTTCTCAGATTTTTGAGCTATTCACAGCAGTGCGGTTGATTTCTGCGCACTACTGTGCTGTAATACATTCTGCTTGTCTCCTTGGAGGCTAGCAATAGTGGTCCTGTTATGTTTGGTTCAGCTGGGCTGCGTCTTGTTATGTCACGTTTGGGTATGCTAGGATAGGCTACTTTGACCTGTGTGCTTTACAATGCTTTTCCGCGGACTCCCGTTACCTAAGGTGCTATACTACATTTTGCTTTGCTCCGGGGAGGCCAGGAGCAGTGGTCTCGGCACGTCATGGCGAGTTATGCTCCGCTCGGTTATGCTAGATTAGGTCTGCTTAGGTTAGGGTATCCACGGCTTCTGTGCCATTCACTGCAGTGCTGTGGATTTGTGCGCTCTAATGTGCTGTAGCACATTCTGCTCGTCTCTGTTGAGGCCAGCAGCAGTGGTCTCGTAGTGTTCGGTTGAGATAGACTACGTTTGGGTGTGCCACGTTTGGCTAGGTTAGGATATGCTACTTTGACTTTTGTGCTGTACACTCCTTTTCCGTTGTTTTCTGCGCCCTAATGTGCTCTAGTATGCTCTCCTTGGCTCTGGGGTGGCGAGCATTAGTGGCCGCGGCATGTCAGGTTGAGTCAGGTTACATTAGGTTAGGTTATGTTAGGGTCATTTATTGTCAGTAAAGCTTAGACTTTTGTGCCATACACGGTTATTCGGTGTATTTCTGTCATCCACTATGATCCACTACATTCTGCTTGACTTTGTGGAGGCCGGGGGAAGTGATGGCTGCACGTTGTGTTGAGATATGTTACGATCGGTTAGGATAGCTTAGGTCAGGTTATGCTAGGATATATACGGCTTTTCTAGTGTTCACTGCAATGCGGTGTTTTTCTGCGCTCTGCTTTGCTATAGTATTTTCTGCTTGGCTCTTGGAAGGCCAGCAATAGTGGTCTCGGCACGGTATGTTGAACTACGCTACGTTCGGTTATTATACGTTTGGGAAGTTAGGATATGATAGTTCACATTTTTGACCTATACACTCCTGTACGCGGATTTCTGCGCCTTACTGCGTCCAATATTTTCTGCCTGCCGCTCGGGTTTCCAGCGATAATGATCTCGGCACGTCAGAATTTGTTAGGCTATATTTGTATATGTTACGTTTCGATAGGTTAGGAGAGGCTACTTTGACCTTTGCGCTATGCGCGGCTATTCCATGGATTTCTGGATCCAATGTCCTCTAATATTCTCTACATGACTCTGCGGCGGCCAGTATTGGTGGTCTCTGCTCGTTAGGTCGAGCTACGTTACGTCTAGTTAGGTTATGTTAGAAGGGTTCTATTAGGATTTCCTTGACCCTTGTGCTATACACTGCTCTTTGGTTAGTTTCTGCGCACTACATTGGTGTACTGTACTCTGATCGTCTCTGCGGAGGTGGACAATTGTTGTCGTGGCACGTCAAGTTGTGTTATGTTACGTTCGGTTAAGCTTGGTTAGGTTAAGTTTGTATAATATAGCTCTGGTTTTCATGCTATACACTCTCATACGGTGCATCTCTGTGATGTACTGTCCTCTTCCAAAATTTGCTCGTCTCCGGAGCGGCGAGCAATGGCGGCCGCGGCACGTTAATTTTTGTAATGTTACGATCGGGTAGGTTAGGTTAGGGTATGTTTGGACAGGATAATCTCGTATTTCGTGCTATATACTGTTATTGGGCGGGTTTCTGTGATCTACTGCGATCTACTACGTCCTCCATGGCTATGGGGAGGCCAGGAGCAGTGGTCGCTGCACGTTATGTCGAGGTATGCTACGTTCCGTTAGGTTAGGTATGGTCAGGTTGGATCAGGGTATGTTTGACTTTTGTGGTATACACTGCTTTTCGGTGGACTCTAGTGCGTTCTGGGCTCTAGTGCGCTCTGGTATATTCTGCTTTGCTCCAGGAGGCCAGCAATGGTGTTCGCGGAACTATAGTTACGTCCGGTTGTGTAACTTCTGGATAGGTTAGGACACGATGGCCGTGACTTTTTTGCTGTACGTCGCTATTCGGTTGATTTCTGCTTTCTGCTATGCTCTAATATGTTCTGCTCGGCCCTGGTGAGCCCAGCAATATTTTCCTCGCTACGTTACGTAGAGTTACACTACGCTTGGGTGGGTTAGATTAAGTCAGGTTAGGTTAGGGTATCTTTCACATTTGTGCTCTGGTATATTCTACTTGGTTCTGTGGAGGCCAAATATAGTAGTCGTTGTACGTTATGTTGGATTAAGCTACGTTTGGCTGTGTTACGATTGGTTATGTTAGGAAAGGGTAGATTTGACTATTGCGCTATACAGTGCGATGGGGCGGATTTCTGCGCCCTGCTGTGCTCCAATATATTCTGCTTGGCTCCGGGAGGATAGCAACAATGGTCTTGGCACGTTAGGTTGGGTTGTGCTACGATTGGCTAGATTAGGTTATGTCAGGTAAGGATTGGGTACCTTCGTCTTTGTTGATATACACTTATATCCGGAGGATTTCCTACCTATACATTGCTCTACTGTCCTCTGCTCGACAATAGGGAGGCGAGCAGTAGTGGTCGTGGCACGTTAGTTTGAGTTAGGCTACGTTCTGTTAGCTTACGTTTGGTTATGTTTGGTTAGGATGGCTTTGACTTTCGTGCTATACACAGATATTCGCGGTGTTCCTGTAATCCACTGTGCTCTGCCGCATTCTGCTTGTCCATGGGGAGGTCAGGAGCAGTTGTCGCTGTAAGTAATGTTGAGACATGTTACGTTCGGTTAGGTTAGGTTAGGTCAGGTTATGCACGGGTACCTACGGCTTTTGTGCTATTCACTGCAAGGCGGTGGTTTTCTGCACTCTGCCGTGCTCTGGTATATTCTGCTTGTCTCTGTGGTGCCAGCAATATCGGTCCCGTCGTGTTAGGTTGGGTTATGCTCCGTTCTCGTGTGTCACGTTTTGCAAGGTTTGGATACGCTTCCTTGACTTTTGTACTATACGCTGCCATTCCGCGTACCTCTGCGCTCTAATGTTCTCTAGTAGGCTCTGCTTGTATCCGTGGGCGCCAGGAATAGTGGTCCCGGCACGTTATGTTGAGTTTTGTTACGGTTGGTTGGGTTAGATTGTGTTATATTTGGTTCGGATAGCTATGACTTTCGTGCTTTACACTGTTATTCGGTGAATACCTGCCCTTTACTGCTCTACTCTAACCTGCTTGGCCCTGTGGAGGCCAGATATAGTGGTCGCAGCACATTAGGTTAAGTTAGATTCCGTTTTATCAGGTTAAGTTGTGCTTTGTTAGGTTAGCTTAGCTTTGACTTTCGTGCTACACACTGCAACACTCTGGACTTCTGCGCTCTACTGTGCGCTGTAACACTCTGATTGTCTCCGGGGACGCCAGGAATGGTGGTCGCGGCACGTTAGGTTCTGTTATGCTACGTATGGTTGCGTAAAGTGTGGTTAGGTAAGGACAGGATAGCTGTGACTTTTGCGCTGTACACTCCTATTCGGCGGATTTCTGCGCTCTACCGTGTTCCAATATGCTCCGCTTGGCTTGGGGAGGACAGCAACTGTGGTCGTGGCACGTTTGGTTCCGCTATGCTACGTTTGGTTTGCTTGGGTTATGATAAGTTCGGTTGGGATGGCTTTGACTTTTGTGCTATAAACTGCTATGCGGTGGCTTTATACCCTCTACTGAGCTCGTGTATATGCTGCATGGATCTGTGGAGGCCAGCTTTAGCGTGTCTCGGCACGTTAGGCTGAGGTACGTTGTGTATGTTCATGTACCGTTTGGTTCAGTTAGGAGAGGACAGCTTTGACTTCTATGCTGTACACTGCTGTCCATTTCAGCGTGGTACTCTGCTCTCATACACTCTGCTTGGCTCTGTTGTGGCCAGCAATAATGGTCGTGGCACCCCTGATTTTGATACGTTTCGTTTATTTATGCTGCGTTTTGTCAGGCTAGGAGTGCATAGCTTTGAATTTTGTGCAATACATTGCCATTCGATGGATTTCTCCGCGCTGCTGTGCTCTAGTATGCCCTGCTCCCCTCCTACGGAGCCAGAAACAGAGGCCGCGGCATGATATGCCGAGCTAGATTACGTTTGGTTATCTAACGTTTGCATCGGTTATGTTTGGACAGCTCTGACTTTACCGCCATACACAGCAATTTTACGCATAACTGCGCCCTACTCTCGTCTGATGTGTTTTGCATGGCCCTGAGTAGGCCAGCAATGGTTGTCGCGGCACGATAGGTTGAGTTTCATTACGCTTGACTATGTTACCTTACGTCGGATTAGTTTGGGATATCGTTGACTATGGAGCTACACAATGCTATTCCATGGACCTCTGCGCTCTACATTGCGCTATCAGAATCTGCCTGTCTCCGGGGTCGCTAGGAACAGTGGTCGCGGCATTTTACGTTGAGTTAGATGTCGCTTGGTTAGGGAAGGCTTGGTTAGGGTAGGACGGTATAGCTTTGATTTCTGTGCTGTACAATGCAATTCGGTGGATTCCTGCGCTCTACATGGCCTTAGTATACTCTGCTCGACACTCGGGTGGCCAGCAATAGTGGTCGCCGCACTTCAGGTTGAGTTAGGCTACGGTTGGGTATGTGTCGATTGATTGGGCTAGGAGGGGGCAGCCTTGACCTTTGCGCTATACGTTCTTGCTCGGTGGATTTCTGCGCTCTACTGTGCTGTATCACACTCTGCTTTTTTCTGTGGACTCCAGGATTTGTGGTCGCGGCACGTTAGGTAGAGATATGTTACGTTTGGTTAGGATGGCTTCGACTTTTACGCTATACGCCGCTACAATGTGGATTTCTGCTCTATACACGGCGCTAACATTCTCTGCTTCCCTCAGGGTATGGCAGCAATGGTAGGCTCGACACGTTATGTTGAGTTATGCTACGTTTCGTTAGGTTATCGTAGGGCAGGCTAGGTTAGGGTGCCTTCGACATTTGTGCTATACACTGCCAGTCTATGGACTTCTACGCGCTAAACTCCACTAATATGTTCTGCTTGACGATGCTGAGGCCAGCAACAGAAGTCTAGGCACGTTAGTTTGCGTTATCTCATGTTTGGTTAGGTCAGGTTTGGTCTGGTAGAGATAGGTTTTCTTAGGCACTTCTGTTATTCGCTGCTATTTGGGGACTTTCTGCGCTTTGGTGTGCTCTATTGGATTCTGCTTGGCCCTGCAGTTCCAGTAATAGTAGTATCAGCACGTCAGCCTATGTTAGGTAACGTTTGACTTTGTTACGTTTGCATAGGTTAGGATTGGTAAGCATCGGCTTTTGAGCTATACACTACTATTCTTTGTATTCCGACGCTCTATATTGCTCTGCTATACTCTGCTCTACTCTGGGCATTCCCGTAATAGTCTCTCGGCACTATAGTCTGAGACAGGCTACGCTTGGGTGTGTTACGTTTGGCTAGGGAAGGAGAGGGTAGCTTTGACTTTTGTGATATATACTGCAATTCGATGGATTTCTGTGCTTCACTGTCCACTAGGATACTCTGCTTAGTTATGGGGTGGCCAGCTGTATTGGTCTCGGCACGTTAGTCTGATTTGCGCTGCGTCTGGTTGTGCTTCTTTTGGTTAGGTTAGGAGAGGATAGCATAGACTTTTGTGCTATGCACTGCCATTCGGTGGATTTCTGCGCTCTACATTGCTCTACTATGCTCCGCCCCGCTCTCGGGAGGCCAGCAGTAGTGGTCACGGTAGGATATGTAGAGTTAAATTACGTTTGGTTTGGTGAGGATACGTTTGTTTAGGCTAGGGTAGCTATGACTTTTGTGCTGCGCACTGCTATTCGGTAGATTTTTGCGCTGTACTGTGACCTAGTTCTCACTACTTTTGTCTGAGGTTTCCAGAAGTAGTGGCCGCGGCGCATTAGGTTGTGTTAGGTTAAGATTGATTAGGTTAGGTGTGTTTGGCTCTGGTTCAGATATATTTGACTTTCGTGCTATGCACCGCCATTCTATGGACCTCTGCGCTCTACTCGCCTCTAATGTGCCCTGCTTGGCGATGGGGAGGCTAGCAATTGTGGTCTAGGTATATTATGTTCGGATTGTGTACGTTTGATTAGGCCAGGTTAGGCAACATTGGGTTAGGATAGCTCCTACTTTTTTGCTATACACTCCTATTCGGTCCATATCTGTGCGCTGCACTGTTCTACTCGTATCTGCTTGAATCGTTGGCAGCCAGCACAAGAGGTCGTGGCAGGTTGGGTTGAGTCAGGCTATGTTTGGTAATGATCTGTTGGAATGGGTTATGCTTGGGTAGCTTCCACTTTTCTGATATACACTGCGATTATATGGATTTCTGCATTCTACTCCCCACTAAGATGTTCCGCTTGACTTTGGGAATGCCAGCAATTGTGGTCGCGGCACGTTAAGTTGAGTGGTGTTTCGTTTGGTTACGTTACAGTTGGTTTGGTTAAGAGAGGATGGCTATGACTTTAGTGCTATTGTCTGCTATTAGGTGGATTTCTGCACCCTACATTGCTCTAAGGCTTTCGGCTTGTCTCTGTGAAGGCCAGCAACAGAGAGATGTGCACGTTACGTTGAGACAAGTTACGTTCGCTTAGGTTGGGTCAGTATAAGTTTTGCAAGGACAGCATCGCCTTTTGTGCTGTACGCAGCGATCCCATGGATTTCTGCGTTCTACTGTCCTCTAGTAGCTCTGCTCGACTCTGGGGAGGCCAGCAATAGTGGTCGCGGCACGTTGCGTTTAATTATGACACGTTAGGTTATTCTACGTTAGCTTGGGGTAGGTTTTGATAGATATCACATTCGTGCTGTACACTGCGGTTCTATGTGCTCCTGCGCCCCAATGCCATCTGGTTAGTTCTGCTAGACTCTGTGGAATCCAGCAATAGTGGTCGATGTACGTTAGGCTGAGTTATGTTACGTCTAGTTGTGTTAAGCTTGGATATATTAGGATAGGGCAGCTTTGACTTTTGTGCTATACACAGCCATCTGCGGCTTTCTGCGCTCTACTGTGTTCCAACATTGTCTGCTTGGCCCTGGGGAGTCCGGCAGCAGCTTTCGCGGCACGCTCTGTTGAGTTACGCTACGTTCGGTAAGGTTAGGTTTGGTCAGGTTATGTTAGGATATCTTCGACATTTGTGCTACTCCCTGCAAGGCGCTGGATATATGAGCACTAATGTGATCTAGTACACTCTACCTGTCTCTGTGGTGATCAGCAATATCTGTCTAGTTATGTTAGGTTCATTTAGGTTACGTTTGGGTATGTTACGTTCGGATAGGTTAGGAGGGGCTGCAGCAAGGGTGGTCTCGGCTGGTTAGGTTGGGTTATGCCACGTTTGTTTATGTTACGTTTGGTGAGGTTAGAACAGGTTAGCTTAGTCATCTGTGCTATACCCTGCTTTCCTCCGACTTCTGCGCTCTACTGCGTTCTAATGTTCTCCGCTTGGCTCTGGGGAGGCCAGCAATAGTGGTCTCGGTGCGTTAGGTTTAGTTAGGCAACGTTTGCATATGGCATATTTGGATACGTTGGGATGGTGTAGCTTAGACTTTTGCGCCATTTAGCGATATCCGGTGGATTTCTCCTCTCTACTGCGCTCTAATATGTTTTGCATAGCTCTGTGGTGGCTAGTAATGGTGGTCTCGGCGCGTTAGGTTGAGTTATGTTACGTTTCGTTCGGGTAGGTTTGGGATGCTTGGTTAGGATTTGTATTACTTTTGTGCTTAACGCATCTATTCGGTGGATTTCTGTGATCTGCTGTGCACTAGCACACTCTGCTTGTTTCTGTGGATGTCAGCAATATCTCGGCGCGTTAGGTTCAGTTAGGCTACGTTTGCATATGACAGGTTTTGTTATCATAGGAATGAATATCTTAGACTTTCGTGCCATTCACACACATTCGGCGGATTTTGCGTCCTGCTGCCTTCCAATATGATCTGCTTTGCTCTAGAGTGGCCGGTAATAGTGGTATCGCTACTTTAGGTTGAGTTATGTTGCGTTCCGTTAGCGTAGGCTAGGAAGGCATCGTTAGGATCTCTTTGGCTCATGAGGCGTAGACTGCATTTCGGAGGATTTCGGTGCCCTACATTGTTCAACTATACTCTGCCCGACGCTCGGGAGGCGTGCAATAGAGGCCGTGGCATGTTACTTGGAGTTAGGTTATTTTTGGCTAGATTAGGTTGGGCTAGGCTTGGATAGGATAGAAGTGACTTTCGTGCTATACACTGTTATCCGGTGGGTCCCTGCGATCTACTCTGCTGTGCTGTATTTTCTTGGCTGCGGGGAAGCCAGGAGCAGTGGTCGCGGAACGTCGTGTTGGGTTATGCTGCGCCTGGTTAGGTGAGATTAGTTCAGGTTAGTAGAGCATATTTACGGCTTTTGAGCTATTCACAGCAATGCGGTGGACTTCTGCACTCTACTGTGCCCTAGTACAGTCTGCTTTTCTCTTTGGAGGCCAACAATAGTGGTATCGCCATGTTTGTTTGTGTTAGGCTACGCTTGGATATGTTACGTTTGGCTGCGATACGACATGCTACATTGACTTTTGCGCCATACGCTGATATTCGGTGGATTTCTGCGCTCTAGTGCGCTCTAGTATGCTCTACTTGGCTCTCGGGAGGACAGCAATATTGGCCTCGTCACGTTATGCCGAGTTACATTATGTACGAACTAGTTAGATTTGGTCACGTTTGGTCAGGGTATGCATGACTTTTCGGCTAAACACTGCAATGCGATGGGTTTCTGCGCTCTGCGGCGCTCTAGTATATTCTGCTTGGATCTAGGGAGTCCAGCAACAGTGATCTCGGCACGTTAGGTGTGTCTGGTTATGTTTGGTTGAGTTACGCTTTATTATATTAGGATGGGATAGCCTTAAATTTTGTCATATACTACTACTCGGTGGATTCCTACGCTCTACATGGCTCTAATATGGTCTGCATGACCCTGGGGGCCTGCAAAGGTGGTGCAGGCAAGTTATTTTGTGTTATGCTACGTTTGGTTAGGTTTGTTTTGGGTCAGGCAATGTTCGGATATCGTTGAATCTTGAACTATACAAAGCATTGCGGAGGATTTCTGCTCTCTACTGTGCTCTAGCATACTATGCTTGGCTCTGGTGCACCAGCAACTGTGGTGTCGGCACATTATGTTCGGTTAGGTTTCGTTCGGTTGTGTTAGGGTTGGTTTGGTTGGGATAGGATGATTTGAATTTTGTGCTAGACACTGCTATGCGGAGGGCTTCTGCGCTCTACTGTGAACAGATATATTCTTCTTCGATCACTGGAGGCCAGCAATATCGGTCTCTGCATGTAAGGTTTGTTGAGGTTTCGTTTAGCTATGTTAGGTTATGTTGAGTTTGGTGCGTTGGCTTTGACTTTCGTGCTATACGCAGTTATTTGGTGGATTTCCACGACCTGCTCCATACTCCATAGTGTGCCCTAATATGCGTTCATTGCCTCTGCAGAGGCCAGAAATGTGGTTTTCTTCTCGCTACGTTGAGTTACACTACGTCCGAATAGGTTAGGTTAGGTCAATTTGGGTAAGGATATGTTGGACTTTTCTGCTATACACTGCAATTGGGCGGATTTCTACGCTCTAGTGTGCCCCAGTATGGTCTGCTTGTCCCTGAGGCAGCCAGTAATAGTGGTCTCGGCACATTGGATTGAGCTACGCGACGTTCGGTTATGTTACGTGTGGATAGGTTAGGGTAGGACACTCTTAACTTCTGTGCTGTTCACTGCTATCCGCGCAATTCTGCGAACTACAGCCTTCTAACGTTTTCTGCTTAGCCCTGGAAATGCCAGCAATATTGGGCTCGGCACGTTAGCTTGCGTGATGTTACGGTTAGTTAGTCTATGCCAGGCTAATTTCGGTCAAGATAGCTTTGTCCTTCGTGCTCCACACTGTCGTCCGGCGGATTTCTGCACACTAGTGTTCTCTAGTATGTTTTGCCTAGCTCTGTGTAGTCCAGCTATAGCGGTCTCGGAATTGAACGTAGCATAGCGCCTCCTGACGTGCCGAGAACATTATCGCTGGCCTCCCATAAGCCAAGCGGAATATACTAGAGCACAGCGGAGCGCAGAAATCCGCAGAGAGCCGTGTATAATACAAAAGCCTAGAATATCCTATCCTGCCCTCCCGAACATAACAAAACCGAACGCAGCATAGCTCAAAATAACGTGCCGATACCACTCTTGCTGGCCTCCACAGAGACAAGCAGAAAATACTGGAGCAAAGCAGAGCGCATAAATCCACCGCACTGCAGTGTATAGCGCGAAAGGGAAACATATCATGACATAACTTGTCCTAACCTCGCCTGCCCGATCGTATTGTTGCGAAATGTAACGTGACGAGTCCAATATTGCTGGCATCCCAGAACAAGGCGGAGCACGCTGGACTGCATTAGATCTCAAAAACCCACCGAATAGCAGTAGACGGCACTAAAGTCGTAGATACCCTAGCATAACCGGACCTAACATAACCTAAGCGAACGTAGCATATCTCAATAAGACGTGCCGCGACCACTGCTCCTGGCCTCCACAGAGACAAGCAGAATGTAGCAGAGGACAGAGGGTCACAGAACCACACGAAATCGTAGTGTAATGCACAAAAGTCATAGAAGCCTATACTAACCTAGCCAAACGTAACGCAACCAAACGGAGCCTAACTGAACTTAAGACGACGGGACAGATATTGCTGGCCACCCTAGAGCCAAGCAGAGCATATTAGAGCGCAGCCGCGCGCAGAGATCTGCGGCATATCATTGAATGGCACTAAAGTCTAAGACACTCAGTCCTAACATAACCAAACTTGCCATATGCAAACGCAGCCTAACCAAACATAACGCGCTAAGGCCACTATTGCAGGCCTCCACAGAGCCAAGCAGAGAATATTAGAACGCAGTAGTGCACAGAAGACGGAGGATAGCAATGTATAGCACAGATGTCCAAACAATCCTGTCCTAACTTCACAAAACGTAACACAACCGATCGAGGCATTACTCAAACTAACGTGCCGAGACCACTATTGCTGACCTCCACAAGGACAGGTAGAGTGTCCAGGTGCACAGTGTTTCGCTGAAATACACCGCCTTCCAGTGGATAGCACAAAAATCGAAGATATCCTGACATAACATGATCTAACCTAACCAAACCAAACGTAGCCTAACTCAACAGATGGTGACGCTGTCGCAGCTGCCGGACTCCACAGAGCCGAGCATAATACAGTAGACCACAGTAGATCACAGGAACCCACCATATAATAGTGTATAGGACGGGACTCGAAGCCATCCTAGACAAATATAACCTAACATAGCCAAATCAAACGTGGCCTAACGCAACATAACGTGCCGCGAATATTGTTACCCTCCCCAGGGCCAAGCAGAATATAGTAGAGCACAGTCGAATGCAGAAATCCTCCGATTAGCAGTGTATATCAGGAAATTCAATGATAACCTGACCGAGCATGGCAGGACCTAACTTAGCCAAACGTAACATAACCCCACGTAAAGAGCCACAACCACCATTGCACGCTTCTCCTGAGACGAGCAGAGTATAGTAGAGCAAGGTTGAGCGCAGAAATGCACCACATTACAGTCAGTAGCACAAAAGCTGCAGATACTCCAGCATAACCTGACCCAACCTAACCTAACCGAAGGTAGCAAGGCTCAAAATAACTTACAGCGACCACTGCTCCTCGCCTGCCCATAGACAGTCATCATGTGGTAGAGCGCAATAGATCACAGAAATACACTGAATAACAGTGCACAGCACGAAAGTCGAAGCTACCCAAACCAAACATAACCTAACTTAACTGAGCAAAACGTAACCTACCTAAATCTAACATGCGGCGACTGCAATTGATCGCCGACTCAGGGTCGAGCACAGTATAGTAGAGCAGTGTATAGTAGAGCAGTGTACAGCGCAGGAATCTACCCAATAACAGTGTATAGCACGAAAACCAAAGCTCCCCTAACCAAACTTATTCCATCCAAACCTAACCAAACATAACCGAACCATAAAAAACGTTCCCCGACAACAACTGCTTTCCTCTCCAGAGTCGAGCAGTGTTCAATAGAGGAATGTAGGGTGCAGAAATCAACCGAATAGCAGTGTAAAGCACAAGAAGCAAAGAAGGCCTGACCAAACCCTCCAAACCCACCCTCACGGAACGTAACACAACTCAACCTAACGCGCCGCGGCCGCTATCGCTGGCCTCCACAGAGCCAAGCAGAATATGCTAGAGCACAGCAGGGAGCAGAAATTCACCGCACTGCATTGTACAGCTCAAAGGGCAAACACATCCTGACCTAACTTGATCTAACATAACCTATCCAAACGTATTGTATCACAAAAGCAAAAGCTATCCTATCCTAATTTATCCGAACCTAACATACCCAAACGCGACATAGCTCTACCAAACGTACTCCGACCACTGCTGATGGCCTCCGCAGAGTCGAGCAGAGCTTACTAGAGTTCAGTAGGGCGCAGAAGTAAACATTAACGCCGTGTATAGCACAAAAGTCATAAAAATCCAGACCTAATCCAAGCTACCATAACCAAACCACACGTACAGTACCTACACATAACGTGCCGCGGCCATTATTGCTGGCATCTCCGGAGACAAGCAGAATGTAGTAGATCGCTCTCGCGCGGAGAAGTCCACCGAAAAATAAAGCACAACGCGAATGTCAAAGCTACCATTACCGAAATTAACCGAACCTAAGCTAACCAATCGTGGCCTAACTCAACCTAACGTGCCGATACCACTATTGCTGGTCTAGCCAGTACCAGGCAGAATCTATTGGTACGCAGTGGAGCGCAGATATCCGCGTATAGCAGTGTTTAGCAGAGACAACAATGCTACCCTATCCTAACCTCAGCAAACGTAGCCTAACCAAACGTGGCATATCTCAACCTACCGTGCCGAGGCCACTATTACTGGCCTCCGCAGAGTCAAGCAGAACATACTAGAGCACAGCAGAGCGCAGGAATCCACCGCATTGCAGCGTATAGATCAAAAGTCAAACATATCCTGACAAAACCTGACCTTACCTTACCCACCCAAACGAAGTGTATCTAAACATAACGTGACGAGACCAATATTGCTGGCATTCAGAGACCCAGACAGAACGCATTGGAGCACATTATGGCGACGAAATCTACCGAAAAGCTGTGAACAGCACAGGGATCAAAGTAGATTGTCCAATCCCTGCCAAAGGTAACACAACCTGACGATGCCTATCGCAACCTAGCATGACCAGACCGTTACCGCTGGCCTCTGCAGAGGCAAGAAGAGTGTACCAGGGCACAGTAGTGCGCAGAAACACGCCGCATTGCAATAAATATCGCAACGGCCGTAGTTATCCTTTTTTTTCACGTGGGGGAAACCTTCCAAAGATACCCGGCCCCCTTAGGGGAGGGGGCGGGGTTATGTGGGATTTTAACCCACTAAACCCCCCACGATGACCAGCCCTTCGCATTTCTTTGCACCCTGGACTTCGAGGCGACGCAATTGCCAGAACGCCCCCGCGACGCAACCGCAGTTCCCTCCCGGCGCGACGGGAAATCGCACCCGAAACGATCGTGTCCATGCGCGCGAGACGGGTCGTTTCCAGGCACACACACACATACGCGCGCGCGCGCGCATCGGTCTCTCGAACTGACGGGCCCCCACACGTCAGCTCGTGGTCACCCTGACCTAGGTTACAACGGGAGAGTGAGACGGTCTCCCCGGCCGTAGGTACATGGTCGCTCGCGAAGGCGGAGGTCTAACGCGTTAACACATCCGGCAGTGCGCGCGCCGCCCTCAGGCGCCGCGATTGCAGCCTCTGCCGCCCTACGCGCGAGGAGCACGTGCTACGCTTGCGGGCTCTCTCTGCGGCCTCCTTCTGTAGCATAACCGCCTCGCAGGAGGTCACCGCACGCCACGCACCTAAGCCCTCCGTCATCCGCGCCACGACGACTGAGAGTGAAAGGTCCCTACCCACCACGCGACACAGTACTCGGTGCTCGCGAGCCCACGCCGGACATTCCTCCAACGTGTGCTGCGCCGTATCCCGCCCTTCTCCGCAGTGATGACACCGCGTCTCACGTTCCCGCCCGATACGACACAGGTACACACGAAGCACCCGTGCACGGTTAGCACCTGTGTGAGGCGGAATGTGTGCCGACTGCCGCTGCGCCCCCATGCATCCAACACGGGGAGCACAGCCTCGACCTCCCGGTGCCGCCGGCTACGCGGCTTTCTCAGCCGAGCTCGCCAGGCGGTCATCAAGGACTGTCGAACACTTCGCCTCAACGAAACGGTCCCTTCTTCAGGAGCACCGCCGCCGACAGCGTGTAGGATACCGTAGATACGGGTCTCCCCCACCGCTTGCAGTTCGAACGGCGGGACACCCGCCAGGGTCATCGCCGCCTCGTAGGATATCGTGCGGTAACGGCGCACGACTCTGATCGCCATCCTGCGAGCGACGCGCCGGAGAATCGCCAGACTGCGCGGACTGGCGACCAGGTCGTTGGCCCAGAT
The DNA here is from genome assembly GCF_001483705.2 of Eufriesea mexicana. NCBI lineage: Eukaryota > Metazoa > Arthropoda > Insecta > Hymenoptera > Apidae > Eufriesea > Eufriesea mexicana. The sequence continues at coordinate 48,280 of NW_016908526.1, read as the reverse complement.
CGCAGCCCCGTAAAGTGCCACCGAGGAATGACTCCTGTGTAGAGGCGGCGCACCCTCCCGTCTGGCCCACCCAGGTCGGGTAGCAGGCGACACAGCGCCCCCGCCATACGTTCCAGGCGTTGTTCCAATGCGAGAGAATGTTCGTCGAATTTCCAGTGGCTATCGAGGAGGAAACCGAGGTATCTTATCCGGTCCCGTACCTCGACCACGACGTTCTCCAAGCGCATCAGAGACTTGGGCGCCTTCCCGTGGTGCCGATGGCAAAACCGCATTGCCTCGGTCTTCTCGGGGGAGATACACAGCCCTAGCTGCTGGATGCTATTCGCGACGTGGGCCTCGTCGCCGTCCGCGCGCAGCGTGGCCTCCTCCCAACTCGACCCGGCGGCCATCACCAGCGTGTCGTCCGCGTAACACGTCAGGCTCAGGCCGCGGGGGAGGGGAGCGCGCAACACGGCGTCGTACGCGAAGTCCCAGATGATCGGCTCCAGTACCGATCCCTGTGGAACCCCGCAGTTCGTCGCCCGCACGACGGTTGAGTATCGTCCGGGATACTCCATCGAGCGCTCCGCACAATCCTCGCTGTCTTCCAACATGTCGGGAAGCGACCGGTCCTGAGGCAGCTGTCGCGCACGGTCACCCCACGCTTCCAGAGCCAGTGCAAAGGCTCGGCCTGGGATGGCGTCCGGTCCGAGAGCGGTGCTCCTCGCCCCCATCCTAACGACCGCAAAGCACAACTCTTCGCGCGAGATCCCCAGCTCCTCGGACCACCCGACCTGTTCCGACAGCACTGCAGCTGGTTGCACCTGATCCACCGCCACCACAGGGAAGAGGGTGTCGATCCCCCGCCGCAGGAGCTCGGGGTCCATACGCTCGGTCGCGGGGGGCGCCCATGCCCTTAACTTCCCCAATACTAATTTACAGGGGCGTCCCCACTGATCGCTTTCGAGCGTCTAGAGGAGTTCGTCCCATTGCCGAGATTTGGCTTAGCGGATCTCTCTCCGGAGATCGCCCACCGCGGACCGGTACCCGCGATAGTGGCGCGCGATTTCCACGGCGGACACCGCGCGTCGTCGTCGACGCGCTCGAATATACTGGTGCCGGGCGAGCACGCAGAGCTCCCGGAGCTGCGCGATTTCACCCGACCACCAATGCACTGCACCCCGCGAAAGTGGCTCCCTCACGCGCGGCATGGCGACGTCGCACGCGCGCGTCATCGTCGCCCTTAGCCGCTCCGCCCCTAACCCCGCTTCGTCGTTTTCGCGCCCGACGGCCCCATCCGCCCAGGCGACGACCTAGACAGCCGCGGCGAAGATGTCGCGGTCGAGGCGCCCGAGCGCCCATCGCGGCGTGGTGGTGTGCTTCCCGCTGGGTGGTTCCAGACCGGTGCGAGCCGCGACGGCAAGCATCATGGTGATGTGGAGGTGGTCGCTGAGCGTTTCCACCTCCTCCGCCACCCCCCAACCGGTGACCCACCGCAATGCTGCCGGCGATGCGAACGTCCGCACGATTCCACCGAACGCATGTGCTTACGGAATCCCGATTGAGCAACCGGGGATCCAACCCCGCGGCCCAATCTCGCTCGCCACGGAGTAGGCGTTGTAGTCCCCCAGGACCAGAACCGGACGAGCAATGGGTTCACTAATGAAACCTCCGAGCTCGTCCAGGAACCTCTTGCACGACGGGAGGCCGCGGCTGGGGGAGACGTAGCACCCCACCACGACTACGTCGTTCCAGGAGACCGCCACAAATCCCTCACCGCTGTGAAGCAGCGTTAGTGCGAGTGTCCGCCGTAGTTCCCTGGCGATGATCGCTCCCCACCCTTTGGGCCGGCTGCGGGCCCGGTGCTCCGCCGGTCGGCGGGCCCTTCGCGGTAGCGTTCGCAGAGACGGAATTCGCCGACGCATATTTCGAATTGGCGCTCGCAGGCGCCGAGGCGGCCACGGCGCCTGCAGGCGCATGGCGAGCCACGCAGTTTGCCTTTGGCGGGCAGCACGCCTTGCTACCCTGCCGGTGCTTAGAGGGGCGGCCGTGCCCGGCGCAAACCGGTCACATGGGTGCAGGCGCACTACACCCACCGGCACGGCGGCCCGCCGCGCCGCACCTGAAACAGGTGGCGCTGCGGTCCACCGCGCTAGAGCATCCGTTCCTTGTGTGACCGAAAGCAAGGCAACGGAGACACTGGAGGCGCCGTGCCTCCAAGTCTACGACACGGGCCGAAGTCCGGCCCACGCGGATACGCCCGCAATCAACGGCCTTTCTCGCTACCGCGAGGGGACGCTGGGCCCATACATAGCCCAGCCCCGAAGCGGAAGACCGGATCACGCCGGTTCTTACTTAAGCCTCGGTGCAATCGCCGACCCGGGCCAGAGCAGCGGCCACCTCGCGGGGGCTGACAGAGTCGTCGAGCCCTGTCACCCTCAGCTCCGCTTTTTTGGTAGGAACCGTAATCCGCACTTCGAATCCCTCCAAAACTTTGCTCATTCGCCTGGCGAGAGCGGCGGATCGCTGTGCGGCCTCGGGTCCTCCGACCTCCAGCAGGAAACCGCCGGAAGCGGCCCGACGGGTGCGCGAGTCCTCGATCCCGAGGTCGGCGCGATTTATATTTCCCCTTGCAGCGGAGATGGCCTCCGCGCAAGAGAGACCCGACCCCTCGGGTACCTAAACCTCGGCGGCGGCCGCTTAAGAATGGGGCCCGGCTAATCGCCACTCTTCTTCTTGTCGTGACCGTGCATTGTTCCGGTCTTCGCGGCGGTCGCGGGACGCGCGCGGGCGGAGCTCATTCCAGAGGAGCGGCACCCCGTCTAACCGACGGCTCCCTTCGGCGCACTCGTGGGCACCCTCGCGGGCAGTTGCGGGGCAGCGGGCGCCTGCCGCTTCGCTGGCATCTCGCGCCTACCGATGACGAGAGACCTGCTGGCCTCTGCGTCCTTCCCGGCTACGACTGGGGCCGCGAACCAGCCCTTCGCCTGGGCGTCAGCGGGCCCGCTACGGGAAGCGCCCGCGACAGAGTCCGCCGAGAACACCAGTACATGCCGCGCGCGCAGGTCGGCGTTGGAGCTCGCTTGCTCCGGCGCTCGTGCAGGCGCATCCCGCCCGGCCGCCACGGAGTGCGTACGCACGAGCTCCTCGTACTTTTCGTCGATTCGGGGACTGAGTGCCGCGATGGCAGCCTCCATACCGAACTCGGGCGCCGGTGCCGCTGCCCCGGCGCCCGCGGACGCACGCACATTTTGAGCGGGCGCGGGGTCGACGATTACACGCCTCCGCTCCTGATCCAGCTCCGCGCGCAAGGAGGCGATCACCGTCTGCTGGGAGGCATCGTTCTCCCTCAAGTCAGATACAAACACTTGCTGGGTGACGTCCTTCTTCCGCAGACCGGCAATCTCCGCCATCAGCACACGGACCCTCTCCGCCGTCGTCTCCTTGGCACGGCCGGCTGTTACTTGGAGACTCATCTCCCAGTCGCCCTAATCTACCACCCTGGCGCACATACGGGAGGCGCGAACGTATGTGCCGTGTAGGTTATTACTCTTGTCTGCCATCGTATCTATCCTCGCGCAATTCACGGATATAATGGCAGACAGCTCCACAACAGACAGCGGACGGTGCACTCTGGCGAGCTCCTCCCGTGTGGGGAGTGTCGCCTTCGCCCGGACTATGCTCATGTGTTTCGGGGCGAGATCAATACCATCCAAACCTACGAATGGGTCATATTCATTAAACACCGACCTCCGTGGCCGCTTCGCCGTCTTCGCGGCGGATACTCACGAAGACGACGTTTCACCGCCGCCCGTGACGCTGACGGCACTTGCGAAGGCGGAGCACTCCCCCTCGTGGTCCGCTGGCAGCGCCTTGCGCAATGCGGTGCTACGAGTCGCGCGCCTCGTACCACCTGCAGTAGGGTTAATTGCCCTGTCCTTTGACGAGTGAAGCTCCACTGGAGCCGCGTCGACGCCAGTTACAATAACCTTACCTTCACTCCTCGGTAAACTGTCCGGCTTCCACGGGATGGTTACCACTGAACGGGTTGCAAGCCCTGCTCCGCCGCTTGCATTGTGGTGTGACCCTCGGCGCAGGTATCCATCGCCGGGCGCATGCGCGGCTCCGCGGCAGACTATGGGCACCGTCCCTCGCCCACCTGCGGCGTAGCGGTGTCCACAACTTCGTTGATGCCACGTTAAGACATCCGCGTTATGTTCTATTTTTCGGTGGACTTCTCCGCGCGAGAGCGATCTACTACATTCTGCTTGTCTCCGGAGATGCCAGCAATAGTGGCCGCGGCACGTTATGTGTAGGTACTGTACGTGTGGTTAGGTTATGGTAGCTTGGATAAGGTCTGGATTTTTATGACTTTTGTGCTATACACGGCGTTAATGTTTACTTGTGCGCCCTACTGAACTCTAGCAAGCTCTGCTCGACTCTGCGGAGGCCAGCAGCTGTGGTCGGAGTGCGTTAGGTTGAGCTATGTGGCGTTTGGGTATGTTAAGTTCGGATAAATTAGGATAGGATAGCTTTTGCTTTTGTGCTACCCACTGCTATTCGGATGACCTCTGCGCTCCAGTGTGCTCTAATATGCTCTAATTGGCGCTGGATAGGCCAGCAATATTGTTCTCGTCAGTTGAGGTACAATACGTTTCGATAGGTTATGTTAGGTCAAGTTAGGTCAGGATGTGTTTGCCCTTTGAGCTGTACAATGCAGTGCGGTGAATTTCTGCAGCCTGCTGTGCTCTTGCATATTCTGCTTGGCTCTCTGGAGGCCAGCGATAGCGGCCGCGGCGCGTTAGGTTGAGTTTTGTTACGTTCCGTGAGGGGGGGTTTGGAGGGTTTGGTCAGGCCTTCTTTGCTTCTTGTGTTTTACACTGCTATTCGGTGGATTTCTGCACCCTACATTCCTCTATTGAACACTGCTCGACTCTGGTGAGGAACGCAATTGTGGTCGGGGAACGTTGTTTATGGTTCGGTTATGTTTGGTTATGCTTGAATGGGATAAGTGTGGTTAGGGGAGCTTTGGGTTTCGTGCTATACACTGTTATTGGGTAGATTCCTGCGCTGTACACTGCTCTACTATACACTGCTCTACTATACTGTGCTCGACCCTGAGTCGGCGATCAATAGCTGTCGCCGCACGTTAGATTTAGGTAGGTTACGTTTTGTTTCGTTAAGTTAGGTTAAGTTTGGTTTGGGTAGCTTCGACTTTCGTGCTGTGCACTGCTATTAAGTGTATTTCTGTGATCTACTGCGCTCTACCACATGATGACTGTCTATGGGCAGGCCAGGAGCAGTGGTCGCTGTAAGTTATGTTGAGCCTTGCTACTTTCGGTTAGGTTAGTTTGGGTCAGGTTATGCTGGAGTATCTGCAGCTTTTCTGCGACTGACTGCAATGCGGTGGATTTCTGCGCTCAACGTTGCTCTACTATACTCTGCTCGACTCAGGAGAATCGTGCAATGGTGGTCGTGGCACTTTACGTTGTGTTATGTTACGTTTGGCTAAGTTAGGTCATGCCATGCTCGGTCAGGTTATCTCTGACTTTCCTGATATACACTGCTATTCGGAGGATTTCTGCATTCGACTGTGCTCTACTATATTCTGCTTGGCCCTCGGGATGGTAACAATATTCGCGGCACGTTATTTTGGGTAATGTCACGTTTAGTTTGGCTGTTAGGTTATATTTGGTTAGGATGGCTTCGACTCTCGTGCTGTACACTATTATAAGGTGGGTTCCAGTGATCTACTGTAGTCTACTGTATTATGCTTGGCTCTGTGGAGTCCGGCAGCAGCGACCGCGTCACCATCTGTTGAGTTAGGCTACGTTTGGTTTGGTTAGGTTAGATCATGTTATGTCAGGATATCTTCGATTTTTGTGCTATCTACTGGAATGCGGTGCATTTCTGCGAATCACTGTGCACCTGGACACTCTACCTGTCCCTGTGTAGGTTAGCATTAGTTGTCTCGGAATGTTAGGTTCAGTTGGGTTACGTTTGGATATGCTGCGTTGGGCTACATTAGGTTAGGCTACATCTACTATTGTTCCAAGCACTGCTAGTACTTGAGCTTCTCCGCTCTAGTGTGCCCTAGTACATTCTGCTTGGCTCTGGGGAGACCTGCAATAGTGGTCTCGTGATGTTGGTTTGCGTTTGGCTACGTTTGTATGTGATACGTATGGCTAGGTTAGGGTGGGCTACATAGACTTTTGCGCTGTTACCGGATTTCTGCTCTTTAATATGCTCTGATACGTCCTGCGTGGCTCTGGGGAGGTCAGAAATATTGTTCTCGTCACGTCATGCTTAGTCACTCCACGTTTGGACCGGATAGGTAAGGTAAGATTAAGTCAGTTTGTGTCTGACTTTCCTGCTGTTCACAGCAGTGCGGTGGGCTTCTGCGCACTACTGTGCTCTAGTACATTCTGCTTGTCCTTGTGGAGGCCAGCAATAGTGGTCTCGTCAGGTTAGGTTAAGTTAGGGTATGTTTCGTTGGATTAGGTTTCGCTCTGCTAGGTTTGGATAACTTAGGCTTTCGTGCCATAAACTGCTATTCGGTGTATTTCTGCGGTGTACTGTGCACTAAAGTATTAAGCTTAGAACTGGGAATGGCACCAACAGTGGCCTCAGCACGTTACGTTGGTGTAGGCTATGGTTGGCTATGCTATGTTAGATTGGGTTATGTCTGGATAGATATGACCTTCGCGCAATACACTGTGAATTTACGGATTTCTGCGCTCTACTGCCCTCTAGTTAGCTCTGCTCGACTCTGGGTAGGCCAGCGATAGTGGTCGGGGAACGTTAGGTTGAGTCATGTTACGCTCATTTATGTTATGATTTGACGGATTAGGACAGGACAGCATCGTCTTTTGTGCTAAACACTGCTATGCGGAGGACTTCGGCGCTCTAGTGTGCTCTAGTATGTTCTGCTTGCCTCTTCGGTGGCCAGCAATATTGGCCTTAGCACGTTAGGTTGAGCTATGCTACGTTCGGTCATGTTACGCTTGGTGAGGTTAGGATAGGATAGGTTAGGCTTTCTTGTATAATCCGCTATCCGCCGATAACTACGCTGTACTGTGTACAATATTTTCTAATGGGCTGTGGCAAAGCCAGTGGTAGTGATCTCGGCAAGTTATGTTGAGTTACGTTTCGGTTCGTTAGGTTAGGTTAGGTAGTATCGACTAAGATTTCTCAGACTTTTGTGCTACACACTGCTATTTGTTGGATTTCTGCGCTCTACATTGCTTGATAATAATCTGCTCGACTACGGGGATGAGAGCAATAGTGGCCGTGGCACGTTAGGTTCAGTTATGTTACGATGGGTTAGGTTAGGCTTGGTCATTTTGGTTAGGGTGTCGACGACCTTGCGGATATAAATTGTTATGCGGTGGATTTCTACGCTCTACTGCGCTCTAGCATGTCCTGCTTTACTCTGGGAGGGGCAGCAATAGCGGCCCCGGCACGTTACGTAGAGTTAGGTTATGATCGGTTGTATTCCGTTGGTTTAGGTTAGGTTTGGGTAGCAGTGACACTTCAGCTATAAACGGCTATTCTATGGATTTCTGCGTCCTACTCTCCACTAAAGTTTTCTGCTTGTCTCTGGCGAAGCCAGCAGCAGTGGTAGCAGCACGTTAGGTTTAGCTAGGTTACGTATGTCGATGTTCCGGTTGGTTATGTTAGGAGCGGACAGCTTAGACTTTAATGCTGTAGTCTGCTATTAGGTTAACCTCTGCGCCCAAAAGTGCTGTAATATTTTCAGCTTGGCTCTGGGAAGGCCAGCAATGGTGGCCTCGGCACGTTACGTTGAGTCATGTTACGTTTCGTTAGATTGGGTCAGGCTATGTTGGCTCAGTAAAGGTTAAACTTTTGTGCTGTACACGGCTATTCGGAGGAATTTTGCGCCCTGCTGTGCTCTAGTATAACCTGCTTGGCTCTGGGGAGGGGGCGGCGCAGCAATAGCTGTCGTGTCCCGTTAGGTTGGGTTAGGTTACGTTTGTTTAGGTTAGGTTTCGCTAAGTTTGACTAGCATAGTTTCGACTTTGGTCCAGCATACGGTATTCTTTAGATTCCTGCCCCTTAATGTGCTCTACTCTGATCTGCGTTCCCTGTGGAAGCCAGGAATAATTGTCGCGGATCGTTATGTTGTGTTTGGCAATATCGGGATGGTATAAGTTAGTTTGGGTTAGGTATAGTTATCTTTGACTTTTCTGCTTTATGCTGCGGTTCTATGGATTTCTGCGCTTCACTCTGCTCTATTGGGTTCTGCATGGCCTTGTGGAAGTCGGCAACAGTGATCGCGGCACGTTCGGATGTGTTTTGTTACGTTCCATTCGGTTAGGTTAGGGCATGTTTGACTAGGGTGTCTCTGACTTTTGTGTTATGCACTGCTATATGGTGGCCTTCTCCGCTCTACTGTGCTCTACAACCCTCTGCTCCACTCTGCGGGGCCAGCAAGTGTGGTCTTGCTTCTATAGGCTGTGCAAAGCTTCGTTTGGTATTGCCGCGGTTGGCCAGGTTAGAATAGGATGGCATTGACCTTTGTCCTATGCATTGCTATTCGGTGGTATTCTACGCTCTGCATTGGTCTACTACACTCTGCACAACTCGGTGGATGCCAGTAATAGCGGTCTCGGTGCGATAGGTTCAGTTACGCTACGTTGGGTTATGTTACGTTAGTATGGGTTGGGTTTGGATTGCTTTGACTCTCGTTGCATAAACTGTTGTTCGGTGGACTTCTGCGCTCTACCGTGCTCTGGTATACTCTGCTTGGCTCTGTAGATGCCAGCAAGTGTGGTCTCGCCACGATTGTCTGAGATGGACAACGCTTGGTTATATTATCTTTGGTTATGTTAGGATAGTATAGCTTTTACTTTTATGCTATATGCCGCTATTCGGTGCACTTCTGCTCTCTACGATGCTCTAGTATGCTCTGCTTTCCATTGGCGAGGCCGGCAATAGTGTTCTCGGCATTTTCTGCTCAGTTAGGTTACGTTCGGTTAGGTTCGGTTTGGACAGGTTACGTCCTGATATCCTTGACTTTTGTGCTACACGCTGAAATGGAGTGAACTACTGAGCTCGACGTTGCTCTAGTTTATTCTGCTCGGCTATGGGGTGGCAAGCAATGGCGGTCTCGGATCGATAGCCTGAGATAGGCTGCGTTTGGTTATGCTGCGTTTGGCGATGTTACGAGGGGTTAGCTTTGGCTTTTGTGCTGTACACTGCTATTCGGTGGACTTCTGCCATCTACTGTCCTCTTATATGATCTGCTCGTCTCTGAAGTGGCCAGCAATAGTGGTCTCGGCTCGTTAGGTTGAGTTACTTAACGTTCGATTAGGTTACGTTAGTATGTGTTAAGTTCGGATATCTTTGACTTTCTCGGCAAGGACTCTTTTTCGGAGGATTCCTCCGCTGCTCTCTGCTCTGCTATTCCCTGCTCGACTGTAGGGACGCCAGCATCAGTGGTCGCTGCACGTTAAGTAGTTTTATGATACGTTTATGTATGTTACGGTTGGTTTGGTTAGGGGAGGGCAGCATTGACTTTTGTGCCTTACGCGGACATTCGGCGGATTTCTGCGCACGACTGTGCTCTACTATACACTGCTCGACTCTGGGGAGGACAGAAATTGTCGTATCATCACGTTAGGTTAAGTTTGGTTACGTATGGTTAGGTTATGCTAGCTTCAGTTAGGTCTGGATAGCTTTGACTTTCTAGGAATAGAATGCTGTTCGCAGGACTTCTTCGCTCTACTGTTCTCTACTGTGCTCTGCTGTCCTCTACTGTGCTCTACTGTTCTCTACTGTGCTCTGCTCCACCCTGGGGAGGCCAGCAATGGTGGCCGTGGCACGAAGGCTTGGGCCAGGCTACGTTCGTGCGGGATAGGTTCAGTTTTGTTAGGGGAGGATATCTTTGACTCTTGTTCCTCACGCCGCTATTCTGTGGATTTATGCGTTCTACTGTGCAATTACATGCCCTGCTCGGCTCCGAGGAGGGCAGCAATAGTGGCCTCGGCACGTTGGGTTGAGTTATGCAACGTTTGGTTAGGTTACGTTACATAGTGTTAGAATGGGATAGCTATGACTTTGTGCTACACACTGCAATTCTTTGTACTACTGTGCTCTAATGCGCTCTTTCATATTCTGCTTGTCTCTGGGGAGGCCAGCATTAATGTTCGTGGCACATTTGGTTGAGCTATGTTACGTTCCGTTTCCCTCGGTTAGGATTGGTTTGGTTAGGATGGCTGTGACTATTCTGCTATGCACTGCAGTATGGTGGCTTTCTGATATCTACTGCGCTCTGATGTACTCTGCTCGTCTCTCTGGGTGCCAGCAATACAGGACGTGCCACGATGTGTTGAGTAAGGCTAAGTTCGGTTAGGTTATGCTAGTTTGGGTTATGTGCACATAGCTTTGACTTTCGTGGTATACAGTGCTGTTCGCTGGATTTCTGCGCCCTACTGTGCTCTGGCATATTCTGCATAGCTCTGGGGAGTCCAGCAACAGTGGCCTTGGCACCTTCGGTTGAATTATGTTTCGCTTCTATAGGTTAAGTTAGTCTGGGTAAGGCTAGAATAGCTCTGACTTTCGCGGTATATGCTGCTATTCCGTTGATCTCTGCGCTCTAGTGTGGTCTAGTATGTTCTGCTTTGCTCTGGGGAGGTCAGCAATAGTGGTCTAGGCCCGTTAGGGTCAGTAATGTTACGTCTGGTTTTGTAATGTTTGGTTAGGTTAGGCCAGGGTAGCTTTGACTTTTGGGCTGTACACTGCTATTCGGACGATTCCAGCGTCCTCCACTGCTCTGCGATAATGTGCTTAGCACTCGTGGGGCCGGAAATGGCTTTTGTGGCACATCAGGTTCTGTTACGTTACGTATGCTTATGTTACGATTGGTTAGGTTAGGATAGGATACCTTTGACTTTGGTGCTGTACACTGCTATACGGTTTACCTCTGCCATCTACTGTGCTCAAGTATGCTCTGCTCGATACTGGGGAGGCCAGGCACAATGCTCTCGGCACGATGGTTTGAGCTATCCTACGTGGGGTTGGGCTATATTGGTTCGGGTTATATCTGGATTGCTTTGGCTTTCGTGTTATACACGGCTCTTCGGTGTATTTCTGAGCTCTGCTGTGCTCTACTATAACCTGCTTGACCCTGGGGATGCCAGCAATCGTGGTCGTGGCGCGATATGTTGAATTACGTTACGCTTGATAATGTTACGTTTATATATGTTAGGTTAGAATCACATTGACTTTTGTTCTATACACTGGTATTCTGTGAATTTCTGCGCCCCACATTGCCCCACTGTACTCTTATCGTCTATGTGGAGGATTGTAGAAGAGGTCTCGGTTCCTTAGATTGAGTTAGGCTACGTTTCGTTAGGCTATGTTTGTCTGGCGTAGGTTTGGATAGCTCTGACTTAGGTGGTGTACACAGCATTCGGTGGATTTCTGCGCTCTACTGTGTTCTAGTATGCTCTGCATTGCTCTGGCGTGGACGGCAATAGATTTCTCGGCAAGCTAGGTTGAGCTACGTTGCTACTGGTTGTGTTACGCTCGGTTCGGTTAGGACAGGACAGCTTAGGCTTTTGTGCTACACACTGCTCTCTGGTGGACTTCTGCGCTCTTCATTGCTCTACTATACTCTGCTCGGCTCTCGGGTGTCCAGACATAGTGGTGGCGGCACGTTAGATTAAGCAATAGTACGTTCAGCTTGGTTAGGTTGCGTTGCGTTAGATTTTGATAGCTTTGACTTTTGTACTACACTGTGGCATTCCATGGGCATCTTCGTTCTACCGTGCGCTAACGCACTCTGGCTGTGTCTGGGGACGCCTGGTGTAGTGGCCTCGGCAGGTTAGGTTGAATTACGTTCTCATTTTGTAGGCTAGGTTTGGTCATGATTGGTTGCGATTGCCCTGACTATTGTGCTGTGCATTGCTCCTAGGTCAATTACAGCGTCCCACGTTGCTCTGCTATTCTCTTCTTGGCTCTCGTGCGGCCAGCATTTGTGGTCATGGCACTACAAGTTGGGATACGTTACGTCTGGTTATGTTACATTTGGTCAGGATAGGAGAGTTTAGCTTCGATTCTTTTGCAGTACAGTGCTCTTCGGAGGATTTCTGCGATCTACTCTGATCTAATATGCTCTGCTTGGCTCTGGGGTTGCCGGCAATGGCGGTCTCCGCACGTTAGGTAGAGTGAAGCTACGTTTGGTTACGTCATGATGGTTTGGGTTTGGTTTGGATAGCATTGGCTTTCATGTTATAAACTGTTATTCGGTGCAATTCAGCGCTCTACAGTGCTCTACTATAATCTGCTCGACACTAGGGAGACCAGCAATAGTGGTCGCGGCACGGCAGGTTTAGACCGGTTACGTTCGGTTAGAATTGGTTAGAATACGTTTGGTTAAGATAGCATTGCCTTTTGTGTTATACACTGCTATTCGGTGATTTCTACGATCTACTTTCCTCTAATGAGTTCTGCTTGTCTCTGGGTAGGCCAGCAATAGAGGTCTCGGAACGTTGGTCTTAGCTATTCTAAGTTTGGTTAGATTAGGTTAGGTAGGGATTGGTAAGGATTCCTTTGACTTTTCTGCTATACGCTGCTATTTGGAGGTTGTCTGCGATCTACTGCTCTCCAGTATATTCTGCTTGGCTCTGGGGAGGCCAGGTATAGTTGTCTCGGCACGTTGGCTTAAGTTCGGTTGCGTTTGGTTGTATTCCCTTTGGAAATGTTAGGATAGGATAGATATGACTTCTGTGATTTACACTGCAATTCGGTGGATTTCTGCGCTCTATATTGCTCTACTATACTCTGTTAGCGCCTCGGGAGGCCAGCAACTGTGGCCGCCGTACGCTTCGTTGAGTTTGGCTATATTAGGTTAGGTTATGTTAGTTTGGGTTAGGTCTGGATATCTTGGACTTTTCTGCTGTACACTGCGATTCTATGGATTTCTGCGCCCTACACTCCTCTAATATGCCCTGCTTTGCCCTCGGGATGCGAGGAATAGAGGCCTCGGCTGGTTAGGTGCAGTTACTCTACGTTCCGTTAGGTTAGGTTGGGTCTGTGTAGGTTACGATATCTTCGACTTTTGTGCTATACATTGCTACTTGGTGACTTTCTGCGATCTACTGTGCTCTGCTATAACCTGCTAGAATCTGCGGAGGCCAGCAATAGTGATCGCGGCACGTTACTTTCAGCTATGTTACGTTCGGCTATGTTACGATTTGTTAGGTTAGGAAAGATGGCATAAACTTTTGTGCTATAGACAGCTATTCGGTGGAATTCTGCGCGCTACAGTGCGCGAATACGTTCTGCTTTGCTCTGAGGAGGCTAGAAATAGTGGTGTATGCACGTTAGGTTCAGTTGTATTCCTTTGGCTATGTTTCGTTTGGTCAGGTTATGATGAGATATCTCTGACTCTTGCTCAATACACTGCTATTCGGTGGCTTTCTGCGCTCTCCAGTGCACTACTGTACTCTGCTAGACTCTGTGTAGACCAGCAATAGCGGTCTTGGCTCGATAGGTTGAGTTATGTTGCGTTGTGTTGGGTTGTGTTAGGTTACGTTTGGTTAGTATGGCATTGACTTTTGTGTTGCACGCTGCTATTCGGCGGATCTCAGGACTCTACTGTGCTCTAATATGATCTGCAGATTTCTGGGGAGGCCATTATGTGTGGTCTCGGCGCGTTTATTTGAGATACGTTTCGTTTGGCCTGGCTAGGTTAGGTGAGGTTTGGTTAATGTAGCAGTGACTTCAGTGCTATACACTGCCATTCGGTCGATATCTGCACTCTGCATTGCTCTACTAGCCTCTGCTTGTCTGTCGTGTGGCCGGAAATGGTGGTCCGGGCACATTTGGTTGAGTTAGATTGTGGCTGATTAGATGTGGTGTGGCTAAGTTTGCTTGGTATGGCTTTGCCTTTGTGCTTTGCATTGCCACTTGGTCGATATCTGCGCCTTGCACTGCACTGCTGGCATTTGCTTGTCTCTGGGGAGGCCACAAGCAGCGGTCGTGGCACGTTTGGCTGCGTTATGTCACGTACGGTTAGGTTAGGTTAGGTTAAGTTTGGTTTGGATGCCGTCGAATTTTGTGCCTTACACCGCTATACGTTCGATTTCTACGCTCTGCTGCGCTTTAGTATGTTCTACTTGGCTCTGCGGATACTAGCAATAGTGGTCGCGGCACGTTATATTCAGTTATTCTACGCTTGGTTGGGATAGGTTAGATATGGTTAGGACAGGTTATCTTTGACTTCTGTGCTATACATTGCTATTTGGTGCCTTTCGGCGATTTTGTTTGCTGTCAGTACTCTGCTCGACTCTGGGGAGTCTAGCAATAGAGGTCAAGGCACCATAGGTTTTGTTAGGCTGCGTTTGGTAATGTTACGATTGGCTAGGGTAGGTTAGGGTAGCCTTGACTTTTGTGCAATATACCGCTATATGGAGGATACCTACGCTATACATTGCTGTACTGTACTCTGCTCGACTCTGGAGAGGACAGTAATAATGTTCTCGTCAGGTTAGCTATAGTTAGGCTATATTTGGTTGGGTTATGTCTGTTTGTGTTAGGCCCGGATAGCTTTGACTTTTGTGGTATACACTCCTATACGTTGAATTCCTGCTCTCCACTGTGCTCTATCGTATTCGGCTCGGCTGAGGGGATGCCAGCAGTAATGACCTCGCCCCGTTATGTCGAGTTATGTTACATTTGGTTGCGTTACGTTCGTTTCCGTTAGGCTTGGTTAGATTTGACTTTCGCAGTGTACGCTGCTACTCGGTGGATTTCTTCGCTCTACTGTACTCTAGTACGTTTTGCTTCGCTCTGGGGCAGGCAGTAATAGTGGCCCCGGCGCGATAGGTTGAGATAGTATACGTATGTTTGGGATATGTTTGCTTTTTTTAGGTTTGGATAGCTTCCACCTTTCTGCTATAAACTGCGATTCCATAGATTTCTGCTCCCTATTCTCCTCCAGTATGCTCTGCTCCGCTCTGTGGAAGGCAGAAATACTTTGTCACGGCGCGTTAGCTTTTGATAGGTTACGTTTGGGTAGGTTAGATTTGGTTGGGTTTGGTTAGGATCGCTTTAACGTACGTGCTCCACACTGATATCCTATGTACTTCTGTGCTCTACTGTGCTCTAGTATATTCAGCTTGGCTCTGGGGAGGCCAGCAGTCTTAGTCTTAGCACGATGGTCCGAGTTACGTTGCGTCTGGCAATGTGACGTTTGGTTAGGTTAGGATAGTATGGCTTTGACTTTTGTGCTATACACGGCAATTCGGTCGGTATTTGCAATATGCGTCGCTATAATTTCACCCGCTTTTCTCTTGGGAGGGCAGGAATGGTGGCCGTGGCACGTTTTGGTAAGTTAGGTTACATTTGGTGATGTACGGTTCTTCTATGTTTGGTTAGGACGGATTTGACCTTCGTGCTGTACCCTGCTATTCGGTGGCTTTCTGCGCTCTACTGTGCTCTAGTGGATTCTGTTTGACTATTGGGAGGCCAACAGTATTGGTACCGGCACGTCAGCCTGAGGCACGTTGCGTTCTGTTATGTTATGTTTGGCATGGTTAGGACAGGATACATTGAACTTCTGTACCGTACGCAGCAAATCGTTGGATTTCTGCCCTCAACTGTGATCTAATATTCCATGCATTGCTCCGGGAATTCCGGAAATCGTGGCCACTGCGCGTTGGGTTGGAATATGTTACGTTTGCTTGGGTTAGGTTTGCTAGTGTTAGGTAAGAGTATCTTCGATTTTCGAGCTATGCACAGCGGTTTTGTGGACTTCTGTGCTCTACTCTTCTCTAATATGTTCTGCTAGGCACCGTTGGGGCCAGCAGTAGCATCTTCGGCACGTTAGGCTGAGATGAGTTGCGTTTGGTTATGTTACGTTTGGTTTGGTTAGTATAGGATAGCTTAGACGTTTGTGCTATACACGGCTCTTCGGTGGATTTCGGCGGTTAACTCGTTCTGTTATGTTATGTTTGGCATGGTTAGGACAGGATACATTGAACTTCTGTACCGTACGCAGCAAATCGTTGGATTTCTGCCCTCAACTGTGATCTAATATTCCATGCATTGCTCCGGGAATTCCGGAAATCGTGGCCGCTGCGCGTTGGGTTGGAATATGTTACGTTTGCTTGGGTTAGGTTTGCTAGTGTTAGGTAAGAGTATCTTCGATTTTCGAGCTATGCACAGCGGTTTTGTGGACTTCTGTGCTCTACTCTTCTCTAATATGTTCTGCTAGGCACCGTTGGGGCCAGCAGTAGCATCTTCGGCACGTTAGGCTGAGATGAGTTGCGTTTGGTTATGTTACGTTTGGTTTGGTTAGTATAGGATAGCTTAGACGTTTGTGCTATACACGGCTCTTCGGTGGATTTCGGCGGTTAACACTACGCTCTGCCCGACTCTCGGGTGGCCAGCAATAGTGGCCGAGGCAGGTTATTTTCAGTTATGTTACGTCTGGTTGTGCTATGATTTCTTAGGTTATGAAACTGTGGCACTATCTTTTGCCCACTACACTGCTATCCGGTGTATTTCTGCGCTGCACTGTGCTCTAATTTGCTCTGTTTTGCTGTGGGGAGGGCAGCAATAGCGGTCTCGGCACGTTAAGTTTAGATAGGCTATGTTAGCCTATGTTCTGTTTGTTTGGGTTAGGCTTGGGTAACACTGACGTTTCCGACATACACTGCGATTTTGTGGATTTCGGCGTCCTTCTCCCCACTGATGTGTTCTGCTTGGCTCTGGGGGGACAGCAACAGTGGTCGCGGCACGATAGTTTGAGCTGGGTTACGTTTGGTTATGTTATACTTGGTTAGGTAAGGAGAGTATAGCTTTGACTTTAGTGCAATTGCCTGCTATCAGGAGGATTCCTGCGCCCTACAGTGGTGTAATATTTTCGGCTTGGCTCTGGCAATGCCAGCAATAGTGGTATCAGCGCGTTACGATTGGTCGGGTTACGCTCGTTTAGGTTGGGTCAGGATAAGTTTGGTCAGGATTGCTTTAACTACTGTGCTGTACACAGCTATTCGATGGATTTCTGCGTCCCACTGAGTTCTGGTACGTCCTGCGCGGCTCTGGGGATTGCAGCTGTAGCGGTCTCGGCACGTTAGTTTGAGGTATGTTACGGTTGGTTAGGTTAGGTGAGCATGGCTTGGCAGTAAGTGTCATAGTCTGCTATTAGGTGGATTTCTGTCACCTACAGTGCTTCAATATATTCAGCTTGACTCTGGCAATGCCAGCAATAGTGGCCTCGGCACGTTAAGATTGGTCAGGTTACGCTCGGTTAGGTTGGGTCAGGATAAGTTTGGTCAGGATAGCTTTAACTTTTGTGCTGTAAACTGCTATTCGGTGGATTTCCGCGCTCTACTGTGCTCTAGTTAGTCCTGCTTGACTCTGGAGATGCCAGCAATAGTGGTCGCGGCGCGTTAGGTTGAGTTGGCTAATGTTTGGTTATGCTACGGTTCGTTTGGTTAGGAGAGGATGGCTGTGACTTTAGTGTTATAGTCTGCAATTAGGTAGATTTCTGCTCCCTACTGCGCTTTAATATTTTCAGCTTGGCTCTGTGAAGGCCAGAAATTGCGGCCACGGGCCGTGATGTTGAGTCAGGTTACGTGCGGCGAGGTTGGGTTACGACATGTTTGGTAAGGGAAGCTTTAACTTTAGTGCTGTAAACTGCTATTCGGTGAATTTCTGCGCTCTACTGTGCTTCAGTATATTCAGCTTTACTCTGGGTAGGCCAGTAATAGTGATCCTGCCACCTTATGTGGGGTCAGGTTGCGTTCGGTTAGCTTGTCTTAGGCTAAGGTTTGTAAGGATAGCTTTAACTTTTTTGCTGCACACTGCTATACGGTGGGTTTCTGCTCTCTACTGTGCTCTAGTATGTCCTGCTTGGCTCTGCGGTGGGATGCAATAGCGGTTTTGGCACGTTAGGCTGTGTTAGGCTATTTTTGGCTATGTTCAGTTGGTTTGAGATAGGTTGAGGTAGCTTCGACTGTCCTGATGTACACTGCAATTCTGTGGGTTAGGTTGGGTTAGGTTAGGCTAGGTAAGGTTAGGTTATGCTATGTTTGGGTATGTTCTGTTGCTTTGGGTTAGGCTTGGGTAGCTTAGGCTTTTTTGATATACACTGCGATTTTATGGACTTCTGCTTCCGAACCTCCACTAATGTGTCCTGCTTGAATCTGGTGAGTCCAGTTGCAGTGGTCGCTGCGCATTGGGTTGTGTTTTGCTACGTTTGGCTATGTTACAATAGATTAGGTTTGGAGATGATAACTGTAAATCTTCTGATGTACACGGCGATTCCATGGATTTTTGCGATCTAGCCTCCACTAATGTGTTCTGCGTGGCTCTGCGGATGCCAGCAACTGTTGCCGCGGCACGCCAGGTTGTGTTAAGTGACTTTCGATTAGGTAAGGTTAGGACAGATTCGGTTAGGGTATCGTCCACTTTTGGGCTACACACAGCAATGCGGCGGATCTCTGCGCTCCACTGTGCTCTAGTGTATTCTGCTTGGCTCTGCGTTCGCCAGCGGTATTGGTCTCGGCAGGTTAGTCTGTGTTGTGCCGCACTTGGTTATGATACGTTTAGTTAGGTTTGGGTAGGGGATAGCTTTGAATGTTGTGCTATACACCACTTTTCGGTGGATATCTGTGCTCTACTGCGCTCTGGTGTACTCTGTTTGGCTTCAGAGAGGACAGCATTAGTGGTCTCGGCATGATAAGTTTTGTTCGGTTACGTATTGTTAGTTTACGTTGGCATGTGTAAGTTCCGGATAGCCTTGCTCTTTCAGCCATACACTGCGACTCCATGGATTTCCGCGCCATGCACTCTTCTAATATGTTCTGCATGGCCCAGATGGGGCAGAAGTAGTGTTCACGGCACGTTAAGCTCTATTAGATTACACTTGGTTCGGTTAGGCTTTGATAGGTTAGGAAGGGATAGCCTTGACTTTTGTGCTATACACCGCAGTTCTGTGGACTTCTGCGCACTACTGTGATCTAGTGTTCCCTGCTTTGCTATGGGAATTCCAGAAATAGAGGCCGCGGCGCGTTAGGTTCTGATATGTTTGGTTTGGTCAGGTTTGGCTTGTTTGGGTTAGGTTAGGATATCTTTGATATTCATTCTATGCATTGCCATTCTATGGACCTCGGCGCTCTACTCTCTCCTAATATGTCCTGCTTGGCGGTGGGGAGGCCAGCAATCGTTGGCTAGGCACGTTAGGTTGGGATTGGTTATGCTTGATTAGGTTATGTTAGGCCAGATTAGGTTAGGGCACCTCTTACTTTTTCGCTATACACTGCTATTCGGACGATTTCAGCTTTCTATGTTGCTCTGCTATGCTGTGCTTAGCTCTCGTGGGGCCAGCAATTGCTTTCGTGGCATGTAAGTTTCTTTCACGTTACGTCCGCTTATGTCACGCTTGGTTAGGTTCGGAAAGGATAGGTTTGACTTTTGTGCTTTACACAAATATTCGGTGGATTTCTGGGCTCTTCATTGCTCTACTATGCTCTGTTCGACTCTAGGGAGACCAGCAATAGCGGCCGTGACACAATACGCTTTGCTCGGTTACGTTTGGCTAGGTTAGGTTAGGACAAATTAGGTTAGGATATCTTTGACTTTTGTGCTATACATTGTTATTTGGTGCCTTTCTGCGCTGTACTGTGCTCTAGTATATTCTGCTTGTCTCAGAAGAGGCCAGCCGCATTTGCCTTGGCACATTCGCATCAGCCATGTTGCGTTCCGTTGTACTAAGCTTGGATGGGATAGGATACGGTAGCCTTGACTTTTGTGCTATACACTGCTATTCGATCGATATCTGCGCTCTACATTGCTCTACTATAATCTTCTCGACTCCCGGGATGGGAGCAATAGTGCCTATGGCACGTTAGGTTCTGTCACGTTCCCTTTGGTTGGGCTAGGTTAGGTAATGCTTCATTAGTGTAGCTTTGACTTTCGCGCTGTACACAGATATTCCTTGGATTCCTGCCGTCCGCTGTGGTCTTCTCTAATCTGCTAGAGATAGGGGAGGCCAGCAATAGTGGTTTCGACTCGTTACGTTCTGTTTGGCCACGGTAGGATGGGTTAGGACAGTTTGGGTTAGGTTTGGGTATCAGTGACTCTTCTGCCGTACACTGCGATGAAATGGACTCTTGCGCCCTACTCTCCTCTAGTGTGTTCTGCTTGGCTCTGGGCAGGCCAGCAATAGTGGTGGCGGCACGTTAGGTTGAGTTTGGTTACGTTTGGTATTGTTATGATGGGTTTGATTACGAGAGGGCACCTTTAACTTTTGACATGTACGCAGCTATTCGGTGCATTTCTGCTCTCTACTGTCCTATAGTTTACTTTGCTTGGCTATGGGGAGGCCAGCAACGGTGGTTTTCGCGCGATAGTTTGAGATAGATAACGCTTGGTTATGTTACGTTTGGTCAAGCTAGGCGAGGATAGCTTAGACTTTTGTGCTGTACACTGCTCTTCGGATGATTTCTGCGTTCTACTGCGATCTAGTGTGCTATGATTTGCTTTGTCGATACCAGCAATTGCGGTCGTGGCATGTTTAGTTGGATTATGTTACACTCGGTTAAAGTAGGTTAGGATAGGCTAGGTCGCGGAAGCTTAGACATTTGTTCTATACACTGCTCTTCGGTGGATTTCTGCGCCCGACTTTGCTCTTGTATATTCTGCGTGACAAATGGGAGGCTGGCTGTATTGGCCCCGGAACGTTTGTCTGAGTCATGTTGTGCTCGGTTTGGTTACGATAGGGTAGCATAGGCTCATGTGCTATACACTGCTATTTGGTGGATTCATGCGCTCTGCATTATTCTTTTATACTCTGCTCGACACTCGGGTGGTCTCGGCACGCTAGGTTGAGTTAGGCAAAGATTGGTTGGGTCATGGTAGTCTGTGTTGGGTCTCGATAGCTTTGCCTTTCGTGGTTTACACTGTTGTTGGGTGGATTATTGGGATCTACTGTGGTGTAGTATGCCTTACTTGGCTCTGGTGAGGGAAGCAGTAGTGATCTCGGAACATTAGATTGCGTTAGGTTACGTTTGGCCGGGTAAGGATAATATAGCTTTGACTTTCGTGGTTTACACCGCATACCGCTGATTTCTGCGCTTTGCGGTGCTCTGGTATGTTCACGATAGGCTGTGTTATGTTTCGTTTGCCTATGTTAGGCTAGGTTACGTTTGGTCAGTATGGCTTATACTTTTGTGTTATAAACTGCAATTCGGTGTATTTCTTCGCTCTACTGTACATTAATATGTTCCGCTTGGCTTTGTGGAGGCCAGCAATAGAGGTCTCGTCCGGTTAGGTTCAGTTATTCTACGTTTGCTTAGGTTAGGTTGTTCCTGGTTTTGTTTGAATGGCTTTGACTTTTGTGCTATACACTGCTATTCGGTGGATTTCTGCGCTCCTCTTTTATCTAATGTTTTCTGCTGTGTTCTGGAAAGACTAGCAATAGCGGTCTCGGCACGATAGGCAGAGCTATGCTACGTTCGGTTATGTTACGTTTGGTTGCGTTAAGATTCGGTAGCTTCGATTATTGTGCTATGCACTGTCATTTTATTTATTTATGCGCTCTATTCTCCTCTAATGTGTTCTGCTTGGCTCTGGGGAGGTCAGTAATAGTGGTCTTGGCACGTGTGGAATAGTTAAGCTACGATTGGCTGCGTTAGGCTTGTTCAGGTTAGGATAGGATAGCTTTGACCTTTGCGCTATACACTACTATTCGGAGGACTTCTGCGCTCCAGACTGCTCTACTATACTCCGCTCGACTCTCGGCAGGCCACCAATAGTGGTCGCGGCTCGTTAGGTTGAGTTGTGTTACGATTGGTTGTGTTAGGTTCGGTTATGTTTGGTTCGGATAGCTCTGACTTTCGAGTTATACGTTATCTGGTGGATACCTGCCCTCTAATGTGCTCTAATCAAATCTGCTTGGGCCTTTGGAGGCCAGCAACAGTGGTCGCGCCGCCTTAGGCTGAGTTCCATTACGTTTTGTCAGGTTAGGTTATGCTTGGTTAGGTTGGTTTAGTATTGACTTTAATGCTACACACTGCTATTATCTGGACTTCTACGCTCTACTGTGCGCTGTACCTCTCTGCTTGTCTGCAGGGTCGCCAGGAATGGTGGACGCAGCGCGTTTGGTTTTGTTATGCTGCGTATGGCTGTGTAAGATGCGGTCGTGTTAGGACAGCGTTGCTTTGACTATTGCGCTGTACACTGCTATTCGGTGGATTCCTGCGCTCTACTGTGCTCTAATACGTTCTGCTTGCCTCTCGGGTGGCTAGAAGTAGTGGTCGCGGCACGTTTGTTTCAAATATGCTTCGCTTGGCTTGCTTGGGCTACTATACGTTCGGTTAGGATGTCTTTGACTTTTGTGCTATAAACTGCTATGCTGTTGATATCTACGCTCCGCTGAGCTCTAGAATATGCTGCTTGGATATGTGGAGGCCAGCTGTAGTGGTCTCGGCACGTTAGGCTGATGTACGTTGTGTATGATTATGTTACATTTGGTTATGTTAGGGGAGGATAGTTTTGACTTCTTTGCTATACACGGCTATTCGGAGGATTTCTGCGCCCTATATTGCTCTACAATAATTTGTTCACCGATGGGGAGGCAAGTAACTGTGGTCTCGGCGCGTTAGGTTTATTTAGGGTACGTTTGGCTACATTACGCTTATTTGGGTTAGGCTAGGATTGATTTGACTCTCGCGGTATATACTGCATTTCGGTGGATTTCTACGACATACTGTGCTGTACTATGCTCCGTTTGGCCATGGGGAGCCCAGCAATGTATGTCGCGGCAAGTTATGCTCTGTTAGGCTATGTGTGGTTTTGTTCTGTCGGCTTGGGTTAGGCTCGGGTA
Organism: Eufriesea mexicana; assembly: GCF_001483705.2. Taxonomy (NCBI): domain Eukaryota; kingdom Metazoa; phylum Arthropoda; class Insecta; order Hymenoptera; family Apidae; genus Eufriesea; species Eufriesea mexicana. The sequence continues at coordinate 25,440 of NW_016908526.1, read as the reverse complement.
GCTTAGATCATTCTTATATACACTGCAATTCTACAGATTTCCGTGTTCTACACTCCACTAACACGTTCTCCTTGGCTATGCGGATGCCAGCAACCATGGTAGCCGTACGCCAGTTTGTGTGAAGCTACTTTCTGTTAGGTAAGGTTAGGACAGGCTAGGTTAGGTTGTCTTCCACTTTCGTGGTTTTATACTTTTGTGTTATAAACTGCAATTCGGTGTATTTCTTCGCTCTACTGTACATTAATATGTTCCGCTTGGCTTTGTGGAGGCCAGCAATAGAGGTCTCGTCCGGTTAGGTTCAGTTATTCTACGTTTGCTTAGGTTAGGTTGTTCCTGGTTTTGTTTGAATGGCTTTGACTTTTGTGCTATACACTGCTATTCGGTGGATTTCTGCGCTCCTCTTTTATCTAATGTTTTCTGCTGTGTTCTGGAAAGACTAGCAATAGCGGTCTCGGCACGATAGGCAGAGCTATGCTACGTTCGGTTATGTTACGTTTGGTTGCGTTAAGATTCGGTAGCTTCGATTATTGTGCTATGCACTGTCATTTTATTTATTTATGCGCTCTATTCTCCTCTAATGTGTTCTGCTTGGCTCTGGGGAGGTCAGTAATAGTGGTCTTGGCACGTGTGGAATAGTTAAGCTACGATTGGCTGCGTTAGGCTTGTTCAGGTTAGGATAGGATAGCTTTGACCTTTGCGCTATACACTACTATTCGGAGGACTTCTGCGCTCCAGACTGCTCTACTATACTCCGCTCGACTCTCGGCAGGCCACCAATAGTGGTCGCGGCTCGTTAGGTTGAGTTGTGTTACGATTGGTTGTGTTAGGTTCGGTTATGTTTGGTTCGGATAGCTCTGACTTTCGAGTTATACGTTATCTGGTGGATACCTGCCCTCTAATGTGCTCTAATCAAATCTGCTTGGGCCTTTGGAGGCCAGCAACAGTGGTCGCGCCGCCTTAGGCTGAGTTCCATTACGTTTTGTCAGGTTAGGTTATGCTTGGTTAGGTTGGTTTAGTATTGACTTTAATGCTACACACTGCTATTATCTGGACTTCTACGCTCTACTGTGCGCTGTACCTCTCTGCTTGTCTGCAGGGTCGCCAGGAATGGTGGACGCAGCGCGTTTGGTTTTGTTATGCTGCGTATGGCTGTGTAAGATGCGGTCGTGTTAGGACAGCGTTGCTTTGACTATTGCGCTGTACACTGCTATTCGGTGGATTCCTGCGCTCTACTGTGCTCTAATACGTTCTGCTTGCCTCTCGGGTGGCTAGAAGTAGTGGTCGCGGCACGTTTGTTTCAAATATGCTTCGCTTGGCTTGCTTGGGCTACTATACGTTCGGTTAGGATGTCTTTGACTTTTGTGCTATAAACTGCTATGCTGTTGATATCTACGCTCCGCTGAGCTCTAGAATATGCTGCTTGGATATGTGGAGGCCAGCTGTAGTGGTCTCGGCACGTTAGGCTGATGTACGTTGTGTATGATTATGTTACATTTGGTTATGTTAGGGGAGGATAGTTTTGACTTCTTTGCTATACACGGCTATTCGGAGGATTTCTGCGCCCTATATTGCTCTACAATAATTTGTTCACCGATGGGGAGGCAAGTAACTGTGGTCTCGGCGCGTTAGGTTTATTTAGGGTACGTTTGGCTACATTACGCTTATTTGGGTTAGGCTAGGATTGATTTGACTCTCGCGGTATATACTGCATTTCGGTGGATTTCTACGACATACTGTGCTGTACTATGCTCCGTTTGGCCATGGGGAGCCCAGCAATGTATGTCGCGGCAAGTTATGCTCTGTTAGGCTATGTGTGGTTTTGTTCTGTCGGCTTGGGTTAGGCTCGGGTAGCTTAGATCATTCTTATATACACTGCAATTCTACAGATTTCCGTGTTCTACACTCCACTAACACGTTCTCCTTGGCTATGCGGATGCCAGCAACCATGGTAGCCGTACGCCAGTTTGTGTGAAGCTACTTTCTGTTAGGTAAGGTTAGGACAGGCTAGGTTAGGTTGTCTTCCACTTTCGTGGTACGCACAGCAATGCGGCGTATCACTGCGGTCTACTGGGCTCCGGTAAATTCTGCTAGGCTCTGTGTAGCCAAGCATTTGTTCTCTCGGCACGTTAGATTGAGGAGAGCTACGTTCTTCTATGTTACGTATGGATATGTTAGGAAATGGTAGCTACTACTATTCTGTTATGCACTGCGACTCTATTGTTATCCGCGCTCTACTCCAGTCTAATATGTTCTACTTGGCTCTGGTGAGGGTAGCAATAGCGGTCTCGGCACGTTAGGCTGTGTTATGTTATGTTCAGTTAGGTTAGGTTACGATTTGTTATGTTCGGACAGCTCAGACTTTTGTACTATACACTGCTATTCTGTGGACTTCTGCGCTCTTCAATGAGCTACCACCCACTGCTTGTCTCTGTGGAATCCAGGAAAAATGCTCTTGGCACGCAAGGTTGATTTACGTTACGCTCGGTTGTGTTAGTCTTGGCTAGGTTTGGTTAAAACAGCTTCGACCTCCGTGCTATGTCTCCGCTCGACTCTCGGCAGGCCACCAATAGTGGTCGCGGCTCGTTAGGTTGAGTTGTGTTACGATTGGTTGTGTTAGGTTCGGTTATGTTTGGTTCGGATAGCTCTGACTTTCGAGTTATACGTTATCTGGTGGATACCTGCCCTCTAATGTGCTCTAATCAAATCTGCTTGGGCCTTTGGAGGCCAGCAACAGTGGTCGCGCCGCCTTAGGCTGAGTTCCATTACGTTTTGTCAGGTTAGGTTATGCTTGGTTAGGTTGGTTTAGTATTGACTTTAATGCTACACACTGCTATTATCTGGACTTCTACGCTCTACTGTGCGCTGTACCTCTCTGCTTGTCTGCAGGGTCGCCAGGAATGGTGGACGCAGCGCGTTTGGTTTTGTTATGCTGCGTATGGCTGTGTAAGATGCGGTCGTGTTAGGACAGCGTTGCTTTGACTATTGCGCTGTACACTGCTATTCGGTGGATTCCTGCGCTCTACTGTGCTCTAATACGTTCTGCTTGCCTCTCGGGTGGCTAGAAGTAGTGGTCGCGGCACGTTTGTTTCAAATATGCTTCGCTTGGCTTGCTTGGGCTACTATACGTTCGGTTAGGATGTCTTTGACTTTTGTGCTATAAACTGCTATGCTGTTGATATCTACGCTCCGCTGAGCTCTAGAATATGCTGCTTGGATATGTGGAGGCCAGCTGTAGTGGTCTCGGCACGTTAGGCTGATGTACGTTGTGTATGATTATGTTACATTTGGTTATGTTAGGGGAGGATAGTTTTGACTTCTTTGCTATACACGGCTATTCGGAGGATTTCTGCGCCCTATATTGCTCTACAATAATTTGTTCACCGATGGGGAGGCAAGTAACTGTGGTCTCGGCGCGTTAGGTTTATTTAGGGTACGTTTGGCTACATTACGCTTATTTGGGTTAGGCTAGGATTGATTTGACTCTCGCGGTATATACTGCATTTCGGTGGATTTCTACGACATACTGTGCTGTACTATGCTCCGTTTGGCCATGGGGAGCCCAGCAATGTATGTCGCGGCAAGTTATGCTCTGTTAGGCTATGTGTGGTTTTGTTCTGTCGGCTTGGGTTAGGCTCGGGTAGCTTAGATCATTCTTATATACACTGCAATTCTACAGATTTCCGTGTTCTACACTCCACTAACACGTTCTCCTTGGCTATGCGGATGCCAGCAACCATGGTAGCCGTACGCCAGTTTGTGTGAAGCTACTTTCTGTTAGGTAAGGTTAGGACAGGCTAGGTTAGGTTGTCTTCCACTTTCGTGGTACGCACAGCAATGCGGCGTATCACTGCGGTCTACTGGGCTCCGGTAAATTCTGCTAGGCTCTGTGTAGCCAAGCATTTGTTCTCTCGGCACGTTAGATTGAGGAGAGCTACGTTCTTCTATGTTACGTATGGATATGTTAGGAAATGGTAGCTACTACTATTCTGTTATGCACTGCGACTCTATTGTTATCCGCGCTCTACTCCAGTCTAATATGTTCTACTTGGCTCTGGTGAGGGTAGCAATAGCGGTCTCGGCACGTTAGGCTGTGTTATGTTATGTTCAGTTAGGTTAGGTTACGATTTGTTATGTTCGGACAGCTCAGACTTTTGTACTATACACTGCTATTCTGTGGACTTCTGCGCTCTTCAATGAGCTACCACCCACTGCTTGTCTCTGTGGAATCCAGGAAAAATGCTCTTGGCACGCAAGGTTGATTTACGTTACGCTCGGTTGTGTTAGTCTTGGCTAGGTTTGGTTAAAACAGCTTCGACCTCCGTGCTATGCAAAGCTGTCCGGCCGATTTCAGCGATCTTCATGCTCAAATATGCTCTGCTTGGGTCTGGAGATGCCAGCAATCGCAGTCTCGTCACGATACGTTCAGTTAGGATATGATAGCTTTGACTTTTGTGCTATACACTGCTATTCGATGGGTCTCTGCCCTCCACTAAGCTCTAATATGCTCTGCCTGAATCTGCGGACGCCAGTAATACATCGGCACGTTAGTTTGAGCTATGCTACGTTGGACTCGGTTATGTCGGTTCGGGCTAGGTTTGTATAGCCTTGACGTTTGTGCTGTACAATGCTTTTCGGCGGATTTCTACGCTCTACTGTGCTCTAGTATCCTCTGCTAGGCTATGGGTAGTCGAGAAATCTGTGGTCTCGTCAGGTTAGGCTGTGTTAGGCTGCGTACGGTTTGGTTGGGTTTGGTTAGGTTAGGATAGGGTAGCTTTGACTTCCGTGCTATACACTGCCATGAGGTTGATGTCTGCGCCCTGCATAGCTCAACTAGCCTCTGCTTGTCTCTGGGGAGGCCAGCAATAGCGGTCGTAGCACGTTTGGTTCAGTCAGGTTACGTGCGGTTTTGATATGTTTTAGAAGTAGTGGTCGCGGCACGTTTGTTTCAAATATGCTTCGCTTGGCTTGCTTGGGCTACTATACGTTCGGTTAGGATGTCTTTGACTTTTGTGCTATAAACTGCTATGCTGTTGATATCTACGCTCCGCTGAGCTCTAGAATATGCTGCTTGGATATGTGGAGGCCAGCTGTAGTGGTCTCGGCACGTTAGGCTGATGTACGTTGTGTATGATTATGTTACATTTGGTTATGTTAGGGGAGGATAGTTTTGACTTCTTTGCTATACACGGCTATTCGGAGGATTTCTGCGCCCTATATTGCTCTACAATAATTTGTTCACCGATGGGGAGGCAAGTAACTGTGGTCTCGGCGCGTTAGGTTTATTTAGGGTACGTTTGGCTACATTACGCTTATTTGGGTTAGGCTAGGATTGATTTGACTCTCGCGGTATATACTGCATTTCGGTGGATTTCTACGACATACTGTGCTGTACTATGCTCCGTTTGGCCATGGGGAGCCCAGCAATGTATGTCGCGGCAAGTTATGCTCTGTTAGGCTATGTGTGGTTTTGTTCTGTCGGCTTGGGTTAGGCTCGGGTAGCTTAGATCATTCTTATATACACTGCAATTCTACAGATTTCCGTGTTCTACACTCCACTAACACGTTCTCCTTGGCTATGCGGATGCCAGCAACCATGGTAGCCGTACGCCAGTTTGTGTGAAGCTACTTTCTGTTAGGTAAGGTTAGGACAGGCTAGGTTAGGTTGTCTTCCACTTTCGTGGTACGCACAGCAATGCGGCGTATCACTGCGGTCTACTGGGCTCCGGTAAATTCTGCTAGGCTCTGTGTAGCCAAGCATTTGTTCTCTCGGCACGTTAGATTGAGGAGAGCTACGTTCTTCTATGTTACGTATGGATATGTTAGGAAATGGTAGCTACTACTATTCTGTTATGCACTGCGACTCTATTGTTATCCGCGCTCTACTCCAGTCTAATATGTTCTACTTGGCTCTGGTGAGGGTAGCAATAGCGGTCTCGGCACGTTAGGCTGTGTTATGTTATGTTCAGTTAGGTTAGGTTACGATTTGTTATGTTCGGACAGCTCAGACTTTTGTACTATACACTGCTATTCTGTGGACTTCTGCGCTCTTCAATGAGCTACCACCCACTGCTTGTCTCTGTGGAATCCAGGAAAAATGCTCTTGGCACGCAAGGTTGATTTACGTTACGCTCGGTTGTGTTAGTCTTGGCTAGGTTTGGTTAAAACAGCTTCGACCTCCGTGCTATGCAAAGCTGTCCGGCCGATTTCAGCGATCTTCATGCTCAAATATGCTCTGCTTGGGTCTGGAGATGCCAGCAATCGCAGTCTCGTCACGATACGTTCAGTTAGGATATGATAGCTTTGACTTTTGTGCTATACACTGCTATTCGATGGGTCTCTGCCCTCCACTAAGCTCTAATATG
>NW_016908526.1:0-18692 GCF_001483705.2 Eufriesea mexicana | reverse complement strand
GTTAGGCGGTGCATTCCTGCCCTCCACTGTGCCCCGCCCTAGTGTACTGGACCCTGATGGGACTAGCAATATTGGTAAGGGAACGTTACGTTGAGTTTGGCTACGATAGGATAGGCTATGCTAGTTTGTGCTAGGTTTGGTATCATTCTATTTTCTGTTGTACACTGCGACACGATGTATTTCTGCACTCTACCCTCCTCTAATAAGTTCCGCTTGTCTCTGCGTAGGACTGCAGTGGTGGTGGCGGCGCATTAGGTTGACCTTGGTTACGTTTGGCAGTTTTAGGCTATGCTAGGTTAGGCTGGGTTGGCTACGACTTTTGCGCTGCGCAATGTAATCCTGTGGACTCCAGCTCCCTATTGTGCGCTATCTCATCCTTCTTGTATCCGGGACGCCAGTAGTAGCGGTCGCGGAACGTTAGGCTGCGTTACGTTACGTTTGGTTTGCTAAGGTTTGGCTATGTTAAGATGGGACAGACGCGACTTTTGTCTATGCACAGCTATGCGGTGAATTCTTGCTCCCTACTGCGTTCTAATATGCTCTGCTTGGATTCGGGGAGGACAGCAATAGTGGCTTCGGCACGCTACTTTTAGTTAGGTTACACTCGGTTTTGTTAAGATTGGACACGTTTGGCTTGGACAGCTTTAACTTTGGTGCTATGCGCTTCCATTCGTTGGAATTTATGCGCTCTACTGTACTCTAACCTGTTCTGATTGTCTCTGGGGAGGGCAGCAATAATATTCGTAGCACGCTTGGTTGAGGTATGTTACGTTTGGCTTGGCTAGGTTAGGATATGTTTGGTTAGGACAGCTTTAACTTTTATGCTATACACTACTATTCGGTCGATATCAGCGCTCTGCATTGCTCTGCTATCATCTGCTTGTCTCTAGGGACGCCAGCAGTGGTTGTCGCGGCACGTTTTTCTGGGTTATTTTACGTTTGGCTATGTAAGGTTTGGCTAGGTTAGGATGGGATAACTCTGCCTTTTGACTATGCACTATTATGCAGCGGATATTTGCGCTGTGCTGCGCTCTAATATGCTCTGCTCGGCTTTGGAGAGAAGAGCAGCCGTGGTTTCGTCACACTTACCTTTGGTTAGGATAATTTCGGTTATGTTACGATTGGCTTTGTTAGGAAAGCGTAGCTTTAACTTTTGTACTGCATACTGCTATTCATTCGATTTCTGCGCTTTACCGTGCTCTAACATGAACTGTACGTCTCTGGGGAGGCCAGCAATACCGGTCGGGACATGGTTGGCTGGGCTATGTTTCGTTCGGTTAGTTTAGGTTAGGGTATGTTTGGTCAGAATGGCTTTGACTTTTGTGCTATACACTGCTGGTCGGTGGGTCTCCGCGCTGTTCTGTGCTATAGTGTATTCTGCTTGGCTATTGGGAGGCCAGTAGTATTGGTCACGGCACGTTTGCATGAGTTATGTTACGTTTGGCTTGGTTTGGAAGGGGTAGCTAAGGTTCTTGTGCAGTACGTTGCTTTCCGGTGGATTCATGCGCCCTACATTGCTCTTCTATACTCTCCTCGGCTCTGTGGAGTGCAGAAATAGTGGGCGAGGCATGTTAGGATAAGTTAGGTTGCGTTTGGTTACGTCAGGTTAGGCTAGCCTTGGATATCATAGCTTAGAATTTTGCGCTGTACGCAGCAATTCGGTGGATTTCTGCGCTCTACGTTGCTCTACCACACCCTGCTCGGCTCTCGGGAGGCCAGCAATGAGGGTCGCGGCACTTTAGGCTTGGTTATGTTACGTTTGGTTAGGTTCGGTTTTGATGTATTAGATTAGGATAGCTTCGTCTTCGGTCCTACACAATGCTTCTTATGGGCTTATGCGCACTTCAGTCCGCTTTCACACACTGCTTGTATCTGTGGACGCCAGGAATAATGCTGTCGGCAGGTTAGGTTGATTTATGTAACGTTAGGTTAGGTTAGGTTTGGCTACGTTTCGATGAGACGTCTTTGACTTTTGTGCTATACGTTTCTATTCTGTCGACTTCAGCGTCCTACATTGCCCTGCTATACGATGCTTGGCTCTCGTGTGGCCAGCAATTGTGGTCGCTGCAAGATTGACTATATCAGTTTACGCTTTGTTATGTTACGGTTGGTTTGGTTAGGAGATGTAGCTTTGACCTTAGATACATAGTCTGCTACCAGGTTGATTTCTGCGACCTGCTGTGCTCCAATGCTTCCGGCTTGGAACTGTGAATGCAAGCAATTTTGTCCCCTGCACGTTACGTTTTGTCACGTTACGCACGGTTAGGCAGGGTTAGGCTATGTTTGGTTAGGATAGCTTTAACTCTTGCGCTATGCACTGCTATTCGGTAGATTCCTGCGCTCTACTCTGATCTAGTAAGTCATGCTTGGCACTGGCGAGGGCAGCAAGGACGATCTCGTCACGTTAGCTTGAGTTACGATACGTCCGGCTATGCCCTGTTTGTTTCGGTTAGGCTTGGGTAGCATTGACATCCCTGATGTAACTGTGATTCTACGGATTTCTGTGTTCCCCTCTCTACTAATGCGTTCTGCTTGGCTCTGGGCAGGTCAGCAATATTTGCTTCGTTAGGTTGAGTTATGTTACATTTCGTTATGTTACGATTGATTAGGTATGGAGATGATTGCATTCCCTTTAGTGTTATAGTCTGCTATAAGGTGGATTTCTGCGACCCGCAGTGCTCCAATGCTCTCGGCTTGGCTCTGGGAATGCCAGCAATGGTGTTCTCGGCACGTTGTGTTGTGTCAGGTTACGCTCGGTCCGGTTGGGTCAAGCCAAGTTTGGTCATGGTGGCTTCAACCTTTGCGCTGTGCACTGCAATTCGATCGACTTGTGCACTCTACTGTGCTTTAGTACGTCATGCTTGGCTCAGGGGAGGCCAGCAATAGCGGTCTCGGCACGTTAGGTTGAGTTTGGTTACGTTTGGTTATGTCACGATTTGTTAGGCTAGGAGAGGAAGTTTGACCGTAGCGCCATAGTCTGCTATTAGTTGGATTTCTGCTCCCTGTAGTGCTCTAGTGCTGTCAGCTTGGTTCTGGGGAGACCAGCAATAGTGGCCCCGGCACGTTAGTTTGAGTTATGTCATGTTTGGATGTGTTCCGTTGGCCTGCGTTGGGTTTGTGCAGCTTTGTCTTTTCAGATATATTCAGCGATTTTATGGATTTCTGCGATCTACTCTCCGTTAATGTGTTCTTCTTTGCTCTGCTGTGGCGAGCAGTAGTGGTCGCGGCACGTTATGTAGAGTTGCGATACGCTTGCTCGTATTACGGTTAGATATGTTAGGAGATGACTGCTCTGACTTTAGGGCTGTGGTCTGCTATTAGGAGAATTTCTGCGCCCTCCAGTGCTCTAATGCTTTCAGCTTGGCTCTGGGAATGCCAGCAATGGTGGCCTCCGCACGTTACGTTGAGACACTTTACGCTCGCTTAGTTTGTGTCAGGCAAAGTTAGGTCTGGGTAGTTCTAACTTTTGTGCTGTACACTGCTATTCGGTGAATTTCTGCGCTCTACTGTGCTCTAGCTCTTCCTGCTAGGCTATGGGAAGGGCAGCAATATTTGTCTCGGCACATAGAGTTGAGTTATGCTATGTTGGTCTATGTTGTGTTGGATTGGGTTAAGCTTGGGTAGCTACTACTTCTCTGATATACACAGCGATAATATGGATTCCTGCGTTCTTCTCTCCTCTGATATTTCCTGCTTGTCTCTGTGGAGACCAGCAATACCGGTCGCGGCGCATTAGTTTCAGATATGCTACGTTTAGTTATTTTACGACTGGTTATGTTAACAGAGGGTAGCTTTGACTTTGGTGATATAGTCTGCTGTTAGGTGGATTTCTGCGCCCTGCAGGGCTCTAGCAGTTGCAGCTTGGCTCTAGGAAGGCTAGAAATAGTGGCCTGGGCACGTTATGTTTTTCAGGTTACGTTCAGTTATGCTTTTTCTGATTGTGTTAGGTCTGTGTACCTTTGATTTTTCTGATATACACTGCGATTCTAAGCGTTTCAGCCCTCTGCACTAGACTAAAGTGTTCTGCTAAGCCCTGGGAAAGCAGCAATGGTGGTCTCGGCAACTTAGGCTGAGTTAGACCACGTTCGCCTGGGTTTAGTTAGGTTAGGCTACATTATGTTGTCCTTGTTTCTTGAGCATTACAATACAACGTCGCGGACTTCAGTGATCTCCTGTGCACTAGTATATTCTGCTTAGCTCTGGAGAGGACGGCAATTTTGGTGTAGGCAGGTTAGGTGGAGTTAGGTTACGTTTCGTTATGCCATGTTTGGCTAGGTTATGCGAGGGCAACTTTGACTTTCGTGCTGTACACTTCCATTCGGTGGATTCCAGCGGTCTACTGTGTTCCTATATGGTCTGCTTTGATCAGCGGAGCCCAGAACCCGTGGCTGCGCCGCGTTACGTAGGGTTAGGTTCCGTTTGGTTAGGTAAGGTTTGCTTGGGTTACGACTGGTTATCTGTGACTTGCGCTGTACACTGAAATGCGGTGGATTTCTGAGGTCTACTATGCCCTAGTATATACTGCTTGGCTCTGGGGACCACAGTAATAATGATCTCGCTAGTATAGTTTGAGATACAATACGTCTGGTTTGGTTACCTTAGCTTTGGTTAGGCTCGGACAGCTTCGACCTTTCTCCTATACACTGCGATTCGATGTACTTCTGCGCTCTACTCCCCTCTATTATGCACTGCTTGGCTATGTGGAGGCCAGCGATATTGGTCGCGGAATGATAGGGTGAGTTAGATTACGTTTGGTTATATTGGGCTTCGTTGGGTCAGGTTAGGATCGCTTTGACTTGTGTACCCAACAATGATGTTCTGTGGACCTGTGTCCTCTACTGTGCTCTAGCATATTCTGCTTGTCTCTGGGGAGTCAGCAGTAGTGGTCTCAACACGTTGGGCAGAGTTACGATTCGTTCTGTTATGCTACGTTTGGTATAGTTGGGATAGATAAGCATTGACTTCTGTGCTATACACTGCTACACAGTGGATTTCTGCTCTCTACTGCACTCTAATATATTCTGCTTTGCTCTGTGGAGGCCAGCAACTGCGGTCCCGTCAAGTCAGGTCGAGTTATTGTACGCTTGGCTAGGCTAGTTCAGGCGAAGTTTGAACCGCGTTGCTTTGACCTTTGTGCTATACACTGCTATTCGGACGATATCTGCGCTCGGAATTGCTGTACTAGCATCAGCTTGTCCCTGGGAAGGCCAGCAGTAGTGGCCATGGCGCGGTTGGTTTAGTCATGTTACGTTTGGTTTGGTTAGGTTTGGCCATGTTTGTCTAGGACAGCTTTGACCTTTGTGATGTACACTGCCATGATATTGACGTCTGCGATCCAATCTCCTGTCATATGCCCTTCTTAGCGATGGGGATGCCAGCAACGTTGGTCTAGGCGAGTTAGGTTTTGTTAGGTCACGTTTGGTTATATTACATTTTTTAAGGTTGGGACAGGATAACATTGACTCTTGTGCTGTACACTGTCATTCGGAGGATTTCAGTGCTCTACGCTACACTACTAGACTCTTCCCGACACCGGGGAGGACAGCAATGGCCGTCGTGGCTCGATAGATTGAGTTAGTTTACGTTTGGCTGAGTTGGTTAGGTTAGGTTTGGTTAGGATGGCTTTGACCTCTGTGCTCTACACTGCTACTCGGTGCACTTCTGCGCTCTGGTGTGCTATAGTATGCTCTGCTTGGCTGTAGGGTGGAGAGCAGTGGTGGTAACTGCAAGTTGGGTTGTGTTAGGCAACGTTTGGTTAGGTCATGTTAGATCGCGTGAGGCTTGGATAGCTTTGACTTTCGTTGTATACACTGTTATTCGGTGTGCTTCAGCACCCTACTCTGCCCTAGTATACTCTGCTTGGCTCTGGTGACGTCAGCAATAGTGGACGCTGCACGCTAGGTTGAGTTACGTTACGTTTGTCTTTGTTACGTTTGTCTTTGGTTAGGAGAGGATAGCTTCGACCATTGTGCTATGCGCTGCCATCCGGTGGATTTCTGCACTCTACCGTACACTAATATGTTCGGCTTGGCTCTGGGAATGTCAGCACCAGTCGTATCGGCACATTATGTTGAGCTATGCAACGTTCGGTTTGGTTAGGTTAGGCCAGTTGAGGTAAGGGTATCTTTGACTTTTGTGCTTTAAAATGAAATGCAGCGGATTTCTCCTCTTTCCTCTGCATCGGTGTACTCCGATTGGCTGTGTGGGATCAGCAATAGTGGTCTAGGCACGTTAGGTCCTGCTGGATTACGTTTCTCTATGTTACAATTGGCTCTGTTAGGAGGAGATAGCTTTGACTTTAGGGTTACAGTCTGCTATTAGGTGTATTTCTGCGCCCTAGAGTTGTCTAATATTTTCAGCTTGACTCTGGGAAGGCCAGCAATAATGGTCTCGGCACCTTATGTTGAGTCAGGTTACGTTCGGTTAGGCTGTGTTGGGCTAAGTTTGGTTAAGATAGCTTTGACTTTTGTGCCGTACACTGCTCTTCGGTGGGTTACTGCTCACTACTGTTATCTGACATGCTCTGCTTTTCTATGGCGTGGCCAGAAATAATGGCCGCGGCAGTGTGGTTTGAGATATGTTACGCTTGGTTAGGTTCGGCTTGGTTCGCGTTCGATTAGGATATCTTTGTCTTCTGTTCTGTACACTGTGGTCTGGTGGTCTTCCGCGCTCTAGCCTGCTCTAGTATGCTCTGCGTGGCTCCGGCGAAGCCTGTAATAGTGGTATCGGCACATTAGATTGAGATATGATACGTTCGGTTATGTTATGTTACCTTTGGTTAGGATCGGATCGTCCCAACTTTTCTGCTGTACACAGCGATTCTATAGATTTCTGCGAGCTACTCTCCTCTAAAATGCTCTGCCTGCCTCTGGTTAGGCCAGCAATACAGGCAGCGGCACGTTACGTTGTGTTAGATTTAGTTCGGCGACGTTAGGTTGAGTTGGATTAGGTAAGGATGGCTATGACTTATTTGCTCGTCAATGATATCCTGTGGTCCTGTGCGCTCTACTGTGCTCCGGTATATTCCGCGTGTTCCTGGGGTAGCCAGTAGTAGTGGTCGCAGCACGTTAGGTTGAGTTATGTTCCGCTTGACTTGGTTATGTTAGGCTTGGTATGGTCATAACATCTTTGACTTTCATGCCATGCACATCAATTCGGTGGACTTCTGTGATCTGCTGTGCTGCAGTATATTCAGCTTGGCTTTGGGATGGCAGCAACAGCGGTCGTTGCGCGATGTACTGAGTTCGGTTACGTTTCGTCATGGTAGGCTAGGCTTGGTTAGGTATGCATGGCTGTTACATCAGTGCTGTACACTCCGATTGGGTGCATTTCTGCGCTCAACAGTGAGCCACTATTTTCTGCTTGGCTCTTGGGAGGCCAGCAATAGTTGTGGCGGCACGTTGGGTTGTGTTCGGGTACGTTTGGCAATGTTAAGATTTGTTAGCTTGGGACAGGATAGCTATGACTTTTCTGCTATACACTTACATTCGGTGGACTTCTCCGTTCTGCTGTACTCTTCCATACCCAGCTTTGTTCTGCTGAGTCCAGAAATAGCGGCCGCGGCTCGTTATGCCTTGCTAGGTTACGCTTGGTCAGGTTATGTGAGCATGGGTTACGTCCGTAAAGCTTTGGCATTTCTGCTATACGCTACCGTTCTATTGACCTCTGCCCTCCATTCTCCACCAAATGTTCTGCCTGGCGATGGGGAGGCCAGCAATAATGGCCTAGGCACGTTAGGTTTTGTAAATTTACGCCCGGGTATGCTACGTTTGTTTAGGTTAGGGTAGGATATCTTTGACTCTTGTGCTATACACTGCCATTCGTTGGATTCCGGCGCTCCACGGTGATCAAATGTTCTCTGCTTGATTCTGCGGGTCCAGCAAGTGTGGTTGTGCCTCGATAGGTTGTGCTAGGATAGGTTTGGTAATGCTGCAGTTGGTCAAGATGGCAATGGATATCTCTGACCTTTGCCTCCTACACCGATATTCGGCTGTATTCTACGCTCTACATTGCTCTACTACACTCTGCACGACTCGGTAGAGGCCAGTAATAGCGTCCTCGGTACGATGGTTCCAGATATGCTACGTTCGGTTGTGTTACATTAGTATGGGTTAAGTTTGGATTGCTTTGACTTTCGTGGCATAAACTGCTGTTCGGTGGACTACTGCGCTATACTGTGCTCTCGTATACTCTGCTTGGCTCTGGGGATGCTGGCAACAGTGGCCTCGCACGAAAGTTTGAGACAGGCAACGTTTGGTTATATTAAATTTGGTTACGTTAGGATAGTATAGCTTTGACTTTTATGCTATACACCGCTATTCGGTGCACTACTGCCCTCTACATTGCTCTAGTATGCTCTGTGTTCCTCTGGCGAGGCCAGCAATAGTACTCTCTGCGTGCTATATTTAGTAGGTTATGTTCGGTTAGGTTCGGTTAGGACATCTTACATTGGGATATCCTTGACCTTTGTGCTTCACGCTGAAATGGGGCGTATTACTGAGCTCGACGTTGCTCTAATATATTCTGCTTCGCTATGGGGGGTGGGCAAACAATGGCGGTCTCGTCTCGTAAGGTTGAGTTATGCTACGTTCGGTTATGTTACGTTTGGCTATGTTAGGATTGGTTAGCTTTGACTTTTGCCCTGTACACCGCTATTCGGTGTATTTCTGCGCTATACGTTGCTCTACTTAACTCCTATCCACTATGGGGAGGCAAGAAATGGTGGCCGCGACACGATAGGTTTTGTTTTGTTACGTTTGGTTAGGTTATGTTTGTCTGTGTTAGGTCAGGATAGCTCTTACTTTCTTGGCATAGACTGTTATTCGGTGGATTTCTGCGTTCTACATTGCTCCACTATACTCTGCTCGATTCTTGGGAGGTCAGCAATTGTGTTCGCCGCACGTTAGGTTAAGCTAAATTATGTTAGGTTACGTTGCGATAGGACACGATGACTTCGACTTTTGTGCTCTACACTGCCATTCGGTGGATTTCTGCGTTCTACTACTATTTCTTTCCCTGCGTTGATCTAGGAGTGCCAGAAATAGTGGCCGCGGTGCGTTAGTGTCTGTTAGGTTACGTTCCTTTGGGTTAGGTATGTTTGCGTTAGGTAACGAGGCCTTTGACTGTCGTGCTACACACTGCCATTCTATGGACACCTGTGCTCTACTCCCTATAATATGCTCTGCTTGTCGCCGGTGAGGTCGGAAATGGTGTTCTCGGCACGTCAGGTTGACTTATGCTTCGTTTGGTTGGAATACGTTTGGTTGGGTAAGGATAGGATAACTATGACCTTTGTGCTATACACTGCTATTCGGGGGATATCTGCGTTCTTCGTTTCTCCACTATACTCCGCTCGACTCTGGGTAATCCATCAATAGCGTTCGTGGCCCGATAGGTTTATTGGATTACTGTTGGTTAGGTTAGGATAGGTTACGCTGGGCAAGGGTGGCTATGACTTTTGTGCTATACACTGCTATTCGGTGGATTTCCAAACTCTACGTCGCTCTACTATTCTCTGCACGACTCTGAGCAGGCCAGTAATGGTGGTCTCGTCCCGTTCGGTTTGGAGCCGTTACGTTCGGTTACATTAGGTTAGTCTGGGTAGGTCTGGATAGCTTAGACCTCCGTGGTATACACTCCTATTCGGCGGATTTCTACGCTCTGCTGCCCTCTATTATGCTCTCCTTCGCTCCTTGGAGGCCAGCAATACTGGACGCGGCACGACAGGTTGAGATAAATTACGTTTGGTTAGGCTAGCTTAGGTTGGGTTAGGTTAGGATAACTCTCTACTTTCATGCTATACACAGTTATTCGGTGGCATCCTGCCCTCCACTGCGCTGTACTCTAATCTGCTTGGCACTGGGAGGGGGGGTGCAATTGTAGTCGCGGCACGTTACGTTGATCATGGCCATGTCAGGCCAGGTTGTGTTAGTTTGAGTTGGGTTTCGGTGTCATTGACTTTACCGCTGTACACCGCGATTCTCTGGATTTTTGCACTCCACTCTACTCTGATATATTCGGCTTGGCTCTGGTGAGGCCAGAAATAGTGGTGGCGGCACGTTAGGTTGTGTTTGATTAAGCTTGTAATGTCACGATTTGTTTGATCAGGATAACCTAGCTATAACTTTTGTGCTCTTCGTTTATATTCGGTTGCTTCCTCCATTCTTCTGTGCGCTAGTATACCATTCCTTGCTCTGGGGCGGCCAGAAATAGTGGCCGCGGGTCTTTAGGTTCTGTTAGGTTACGCTTCGCTAGGTTATGTTAGCATGGGTGCTTTAGAATAGCTTTGACATTTATGGTATTCACTGCCATTCTATTGACTGCTGCGCTCCATTCTCCTCCAGTATGTTCTGCTTGGCGATGCGGATGCCAGCAATATTGGTCAAGGCACGTTAAGCTGTGTTTGGTTACGTTTGGTTATGGTACGATCGGTTAGGGTTGTAGAGGATAGCATAGTCTTTTGTTCTATACACTGCTATTCAGTGGATTCCTGCGCTCTACTGTACTCTTATATGTTCTGCTTTGCTGTGGGGTGCAAATAACCAGTGGCCACGTCGCGTTACGAAGAGTTATGTTGCGTTTGGTTTGGTTAGGTTTGTTTGGGCTAGGATAGTTTATCTGTGACTTTCGCGCTGTACACTGATATGCGGTGGATTTCTGAGCTCTACTGCGCTCTAGTATATTCTTCTTAGCTCCGGGGACCACAGAAATAATGGCCTCGCTAATATAGGCTGAGATACGATACGTTTGTCTTGGTTACCTTAGCTCTAGTTAGGTTTGGACAGTTTCGAACTTTCGGCTGTACGCTGCGATCATACGTACTTCTGCGCTCTACTCCACTCTACTATGCTCTGCTTCGTTCCCCGGAGGCCAGCAATACTGGTCGCGGAACGTTTGGTTGAGTTAGGATACGTTTGGTTGCGTTACTTTGTTCTGCGATAGATTGGTATAGCTAAGACTCTTGTGCTCAATACTGCAATCCCATAGGCTTCTGGGTTCTACTATGCTCTATCGTATTATGATTGCCTCTACGGACTCCGGGAATAGTGCTCCCGGCACGATAGGTTTTGTGACGTTACGTTTGGTTAGGTTATTTTAGGTTAGGTTTGTTCAGCAAATCTTTGACTTTTGTGCTATACACGGCTATTCGTTGAAGAAATACGTTCTACATTGCTCTACTGTACTCTGCTCGGCTCTGGGGTGGCCATTAATAGTGGCAACGGCAGATTATGTTGCGTTAGGCTACATTTGCCTAGGACATGTTTGTTTGTGTTAGGTATGTATAGCTTTGCCTTCCGTGGAATACACTGCTATTCGGTGGCTTCATCGCTCTACTGCGTCGGAACGTATTCTGCTTGCCCCTGGGATGTCCAGCAATAGTGGTCGCGGCTTCTTATGCTGAGTCATGCTCCGTTTGGTTAGGCTATATTCGTCTGGGTTAGGTTTGGATAGCTTTGGCTTTTCCGCTATACTCTGAGATTCCATATATTTCTGCCTTCTACTCTCCTCTAAAACATTCTGCTTGGCTCTGTGAGGCCAGCAATAGTGAGCGCCTTACGTTAGGCTCAGTTAAGTTACCTTTGGTTGTGTTTCGGTTGGTTACGTTAGGAGATGCTAAATCCGACTTTTGTGCTATACACTGCTTTTCGACGGATTTTTGCACTCTACTATGCTCTAATATGTCCAGCACGGCACTGCGGTTGCCAAAAATAGTGGTTTCTGCACGGTATGCTTTGTTAGTTTACGTCTGGTCAGGTTAGGTTTGTTCGCGATATGTTGTGATATATTTGACTCTTCCGCTACACGCTGCTATTTGGCAGCAATCTGAGAAATACTGTGCCCTAGTATGTGCTGCATGGCTGTCGGGTTTCCAGCAATAGTGGTCCCGGCACGTCAGTATGGTTTAGGCTACGTTTGGTTATAATACGTTTGTTTAGGGTAGGAGAGGATAGCATGGACCTTTGCGCTATATACTACCATTCGGTGAAATTCTGCGCTGTACTGTGCACTAATACGCTCTGCCTGGCTCTGGGGGGGGGGCAGCAATAGTGGTCTCGGCATGTTAGGTTGCAGTAGGTTACGTTTCGTTAGGTTCTGCTTGTTTGGGTTTGGTTTGGATGGCTTTGACTTTCTTGGCAGGGGCTGTTATTCGGTGGACTTCTGCTCTCTACTCCGCACGACTATACCCTGCTCGACTCTGTGGTGGCCAGCAATAGTGGTCGCAGCACGTTAGGTTCTGTAACGTTACTCTCGCTTACGCTACGATTTGTTAGGTTCGGAGGGGCTAGCTATGGCTTTTGCGCTATACACTCCTATTCGGCGGATATCTGCATTCTACTGTGCTGCGACATGTTCAACTTGTCCCTGGGTGAGCCAGCGTTATTTGCGTCGGCACGTTACCTTGTGGCACGCTACGTATGGTTCGGTTAGGTTGGGTGAAGCTAGGTTACGATATGTTTGACAATTGTGCTTTACACTACACTTCGGCGGATTTCTGCGCTCTATTGTGCTCTAGTATATTCCGGTCGGCTCTGCGGAAGTCAGCAGTGCTGTTATAGTCAAGTTATGTTGGGTTAGGCTGTGTTTGGTTATATTACTCTTGGACAGGTTAGGGCAGCATAGGATTGATTTAAGCACTATACACTGCTATTCGGTTGATTTCTGCAGTCTACGTTGTCCTACCATACCCTGATCGACACCTAGGTGGCCACTAATAGTGATCTCGGCACGTTAGGTTGAGTTAGGCTATGTTTGGTTACGTCACGATTCTTTGTGTGAGGTTAGGATAGCTTCGACTTTCGTGGTGTTCACTGTTATTCGGAGGATTTCTGCACTCTTCGTTGCTCTACTATACTCTACTCGACTTTGGGGAGGCCAGAAATGGCGGCCGTGACACGATTGGTTGAGTTAGGCTACGTTTGGCTACGCTATATAAGCTTGGGATAGGATGCCGTGGTATACGCTGATATCCAACAGACTTCTGTGCCCTACTGTGCTCTATCATATTCTGCTTGACTCTGGGGAAGCCAGCAATAGTGTCCGCGGCACGTTTGGTATAGTTATTCTACGTTTTGTTATGTTAGGTTACGTCTGGTTTGGTCAGGATACCTTTTACTTTTGTGCTATACATTGTTGTTTGGTGGCTTCCTTCTCTCTACAGTGCTCTAGTATATTCTGCTTGGCCCTGTGGAGGCCAGTAACAGTGGTCTCGGGAAGTCAGTTTAAGATATGTTGCGTTTGGTTACGCTACGCTTGGTTGGGTTGGGACAGGATAGCTTCGGCTTTTGTGCCACACACTGCTATTCGGTGGATTTCTGCGCTCTTCGTTGCGTTACTATACCCTACTCGACTCTGGGGAGGCCAGCGATGGCGGTCATGTGACGATAGGTTGAGTTAGGTTGCGTTCGGTTAGGTTGCGTTAGGTCACGTTTGGTTAGGATGGCTTTGACTTTAGTGCTATGCGCAGCTGTTCGATGAATTTCTGCGCTCTACCGTGATCTAACATGTTCTGCTTGGCTCTGGGGTGTCCAGAAGTTGAGGTCTCGGCTCGTTAGGTTTGTTTATTCTACGTTTGGTTAGGTTAGGTTAGGTATGGTTAGGTTTGGTTATTTTTGACTTTTATGCTATACATTTCTATCTGGCCGCTTTTTGCGCCCTGCTATGCTCTACTGTACCCGCTCGGCTCAGTGGAGGCTAGCAACGGTTGTCTGGGCACGCTAGGTTGAGTTAGGCTACGTTTGTCTTCGTTGTTTGTTTGGGTCTGGTTTGGATAGTTTTGACCATTGTGCACAACACTGATGTTCTATGGACTTCTGCGCTCTAACGTGCTCCATCCTAATCTGCTTGTCCCTGTGGACGCTAGCAATGGTGGTTGCGGCACGTTTGTTGAGTTAGGCTATGTTTGGTTACGTCACGATTCTTTGTGTGAGGTTAGGATAGCTTCGACTTTCGTGGTGTTCACTGTTATTCGGAGGATTTCTGCGCTCTTCGTTGCTCTACTATACTCTACTCGACTTTGGAGAGGCCAGAAATGGCGGCCGTGACACGATTGGTTGAGTTAGGCTACGTTTGGCTACGCTATATTAGCTTGGGATAAGATGCCGTGGTATACGCTGATATCCAACAGACTTCTGTGACCTAATGTGCTCTAGTATATTCTGCTTGGCGATAGTGGCCTCGGCACGTTAGGTTGAGTTATGTTACGTTTGGTTATGTTAAGTGTGGCCACGTTAGGGTAGGTTAGCTTCGACTTTGGTGCTATGACTGCAACTCTATGCACTTCTGCGGTCTGCTCTCCGCTAATACGTTCCGTTTGGCTCTGTGGAGTGCAGTAATAGTGGTCTCGGCACTTTAGGATGAGTTAGGTCACGTTTGGTTATGTTACGCTGGGCTTGGTTGGCAGGAGATAGCTTTGACTTTTGTGCTATAAACTGCTATTCAGCGGATTTCAGCGACCTAGAGTGCTCTAGAGTGTTCACCTTGGCGCTGGGAATCCCAGCAATAGTAGTCTCGTCACGTTATATTGAGTTAGACTAAGTTCGGATAGATTAGTAGAGGATAAATTTGACTTTTGTGCCATACGCTGCTATTCGGTGAAATTCTGCGCTCTACATCGCTCGACTATACTCTACCAGTCTCTGTGGTGGCCAGCAATAGTTGCCGTGACACGATTGGTTCAGTTTGGTTACGTTTGGTTAGGCTAGCTTTGGATAGGTTTGGTCATGATGTCTTTGACTTTTATGCTATACACTGTTATTTGGTGAATTTCTGCGTTCTACTGCGCCCCAGTATGCTCTCCTTGGCACTGAGTAAGCCAAAAATAGTGATCTCGGCTCGTTAGGTTTAGTGAGTGAACGTTTGGATAGGTTTGGTTCGGTCAGGTTTGGTTGGAATATATCTGACCTTTGTGTCATACCCTACAATTTAGTGGCTCTGTGCCACCTACTGTGCTATAGCATATCCTGCTTAGCTCTAGGGCTTCCAGGAATCGTGGTCTCTGTAGGTCAGGTTTAATTACGGTACGTTCGGTTACGTTACGCTTTGTTAGGGTTGGATAGGGTATCTTTGACTTTTGCGCTATGCACTGCTGTTTGATGGAGTTCTCCTCTCTAGTGTGCTCTGATATGTTCAGCTTGGCCCCCGGAAAGCCAGCAATAGTGGTCTCTGCACGTTACGCCCAGTTTTCCTACGTTCTATTAGGTTAGGTTAAGAGAGGTTAGGTTAGGATATCCTTGGATTCTGTGCTTTACGCACTATTGCGGTGGTTTCCTGTGCTCTACTGTGCTCTAGTATATTCTGCTTTGCTCTGGGGAGGTGAGCAGTTGTGGTCTAGGCACGTTAGGTTATGCTAGGTGACGTTTTGTTGTCTTATGTTCAGTTAGTTTAAGAGAGTATAGCTTTGTGTTTTGCGCTGTACGCTGCCATTTGTTGGATTTCTGCTCTCTACTGCGATTTGAAATTCCCTGCTTTGCTCTGGGAATACCAGAAATAGTGGCCGCGGCGCGTTAAGGTATGATAGCTAATGTTTGGTTAGGTTAGGTTTGATTGGGGTAGGTTTGGATGTCTTTCACTTTCGTATCGTACACTGACACCATATGGACCTCTGCGTTCTACACCCGTGTAATGTGCCCTGCTTGGCGATGGGAAGGCCAGCAATAGTGGGATAGGCACGTTAGATTTGGGATTGGTTACGATCGGCTGTGTTAGGTTACGCCACGTTAGGTTGGGGTACCTTTCACTCTTCTGCTTTACACTCCAATGCGGCAGATAGCTTCTGCCCACTGTGCTCTAGTGTATTCTGCTTGTCCCTAGGGAAGCCAGTAATAGTGGTCTCGGCATGATTGTCTGTGTCAGGTAGTGTTAGGTTATGTGACGTTCGGTTAGGTTAGGAAAGGATAGCTTTGTTTTCTTTGCTGTGCACGCCTATTCGGTGGATTTCTACGCTCTACATTGCCCTACTACACTCTGCTGGACTATCGGGAGACCAGCAGTAGTGGTCGTGGCACGATACGTTGTACTACAGTACGTATGGTTTCGTTAGGTTAGGCTACGTTTGTTCAGGATGGCTTTGACTTCTGTGTTATACGCTGCTATGCGGTGGATTTCTGCGCTCTACTGTGCTCTAATATGGTCTGCTGAGCTCTGGGGTGGCCAGCAATATATGTCTCGGTTCGCTACGTTAATTATTCTACGTTTGGTTATGCTAGGTAATGTCAGGCTAGGTTAGGATATCCTTGACTTTCGTGCTATGCACAGCTACTTGGTGGCCTTATGCGCTCTACTGTGCCCTAGCATATTCTGTTTGGCTCTGGAGAGTCAAGCAATAGTGGTTCTGGCACGTTAGGTTGAGGTATGTTACGCTTGGTTATGTTATGTTAGTCTAGGTAAGGGACGGATAGCTTTGACTTCCGCGGTATACGCTGCTATTCCGTGGACCTCAGCGCTATTTTGCGCGCTAGCGCACTCCGCTTGTCTCTGTGGGCCCTAGGATTTGTGCTCTCGGCACGTTACGTTGAGTTATGTCACGTCTGGCTAGGCTAGGTTTGGTTAGGCTCGGTTAGGATATCTTTGACTTTTGTGCTTTACACTGCTGCTCTGACGATTCCAGCGCTCTACATTTCTCTGCTGTACTCCGCTTAGTTCTCGTGGGGCCAGCAATAGCTATCGTTGGACGTCAGTATGTGTTACGTTACGCCTGTCTATGTTACATTGAGGTAGGTTAGGAGGGGATAGCTTTGACTTTTCCGCTATACACTGCCTTTCGGTGGATTTCTGAGATCTACTGCGCTCTAATATGCTCTGCTTTGCCCTGGGGATGCCAGCAGTTGTGTACTCGACAAGATAGGTTGAGTTATGCCTCGTTTAGCTAGGTTAGGATTTGTCAGGTTGTATTAGGATATCTTGGACTTTTGTGCCTTGCACATCAGTGCGGCGGACTTCTGCGCTCTCCTGCGCTCTAGAATATTCTGCTTTGCTCTGGGGAACTGAGCAATAGTGGTCAAGGCACGTTAGGTTATGCTAGGTTACGTTTGGTTGTCTTTTGTTTGGTTAGTTTAAGAGAGTATAGCTTTGTCTTTTGCGCTGTACGCTGCCATTTGTTGCATTTCTGCGCTCTACTGCGATCTGATATTCCCTGCCTTGTTCTGGGAATACCAGAAATAGTGGCCGCGGCGCGTTAAGTTGTGATAGCTAACGTTTGGTTAGGTTAGGTTTGATTGTGGTAGGTGAGGATGTCTTTCACTTCCGTATCGTACACTGACATCATATGGACCTCTGGGCTCTAATCCCCTCGAATATGCCCGGCTTGGCTGTGCGGAGGCCAGCAACTGTGGGATAGGCACGTCAGGTTGGGATTGGTCACGCATTCTTAAGTTGGGTTTGGTCAGATTAGGTTAGCATACCTCTTACTTTTTTGCCGTACACCGCTGTTCGGCCGATTTCATCGTTCGATATTGCTCTGCTGTTCTGTGCTTAGCTTTCGTCAGGCCAGCAAAAGCTTTCGTGGCACGTCAGGTTTGGTCACGTTACGTCATTTTATGTTACGTTTGGTTAGGTTAGTGCATGGTATCTTTGACTTTTGTGCTATACTCCGCCATTCGTTCTATTTCTACGTTCTGCATTGCTCTACTCTACTCTGCTCGACTACGGGGAGAACAGAAATAGCGTCCTCGGCACGTTTGATTGAGTTGGGCTTCGTTTGGATGGGTTACGTTGGTTTGGGTTAGGTTTGGGTTGCTCTGACACTTTCGCTTTACACAGAAGTGGCGCGGAATTCTGTGCTGTACTGTGATCTGGTCCATTCTGCTTGACTCTGGGGATGTCAGCTATAGTGGTGTAGGGCGGTTAGGTTGATTGGCGTCACGTTCGGCTATGTTACGTTTGGTTAGTATGACATAACTTTGTCTCTTGTTGCATAAACTGCCATTCGTTGGACTTCTGCGCTCTACATTGCTCTATTATACTCTGCTCGAATACGTGGTGTCCAGTAATAGAGATCGTGACACGAAAGTTTGGGTCAGGTTTCGCGTGGTTAGGATAGTTCGGGTTAGGTTTGATTATGACTGCTTTGACCTTTATGCTGCACAATGCTATGCCTTGAATTTCAGCGCTTCCCTGTGCTCTAGTATGTTCTGCTGGACCCCTGGGAAGACAGAAATGGTGGTTTTGGCCCGTTAGTTTGAGTTATGTTTCATTTGCTTATGTTACGTTTGGTTAAGTTACGATATGGTAACATTGACTTGTGTGCTATACACTTGATATGGTAACATTGACTTGTGCGCTATACACTGCTACTCGGTGGATACCTGCGCTCTACTGTTAACTAATGCGCTCCGCTTGGCTTTGGCGAGGACAGCAGTAGCGGTCTCGGCACGTTACTTTGAGTTATGTTACGCTTGGCTATTTCACGATTGGTAAAGTTAGGATAGTACAGCTTTAACTTTTGCGCTTTCCACTGCAATTCTGTGGGCTTCTGCGATCTACTGTGCTGTAATGTATTCTGCTTGTCTCTGTCGAGGCCAGCAATAATGTTCGTTGCACGTTCGCTTGAGTTAAGTTCTGTTCGCCTTGGTTAGGTTTGGATAAGATTTGTCAGCATAGGCTTGGCTTTGTGTGATACACGCAGCTATTCTGTGCATCCATGTGCTCTACGGAGCTCTAGTATACACTGCTTGGATATGAGGAGGCCAGCTGTA
>NW_016908525.1:30119-34893 GCF_001483705.2 Eufriesea mexicana | reverse complement strand
ATGAAATTCGTGACATTTTCTACAAATGTACGTTTTCATTATAGAAAAATTTATTGTCAAATTTCTATCCTTGCGGAAAATGTTGGAATCTTTTTTTTTTAATTAAAAATGGAATTAGAAGTGAACAAATCGCGTGTATGCCAGTGACTATGAAAGTAGCCTAAATTGCACATGATTCATTTCGAAATAATACAGGACCTACGCTCTGAATATAGTAAATATAATAATATTGTATTATGTTAGTGATATATTAATAATATAGTGAATAACATTTGAATTTTTTAATAGCCTGCAAAGGTAATTTTATATTATTACGATGTTAATGGATGTGATACTAAACATGTGACGATTGTGATAAAATTAATTTGTCAACTGTTGATACAATAAATTTTGTTCAGGAAATCTTCTATGTTACATTGCCGAATTTTTCAAATTTTTATTTATTCAGAAGAATGTTCTTTTTTATAATTATTTATTCACATGATCTTTAGAAATAAGTAAACCGTGTAAGTTTGAATTTTGAAATGAGATGTTTATCGAATAATTAAATTTATACGATATTCGTGAAAAATATTTTTATTTCAATTTCGACGAGATGAAACGACGTACGTGTATGCACATACATGATTTTTGTGCAAAAGCAGGAAACGCATAGTACTTTTATGCACTCCAGCAGCGTAAATTGTACAAGCGGACACTCTACAACGAACAAGTGGTGATAACGAAATCAAAGCAAATCTCTTTTGAACTTCCAAATATTAATTACACTCACTGGAAGATTCTCGCTTTTGACTAATTGAATTTAACGTTTAAATAATTCAAAGCAAAATTATTTAATCTTTTGGTTCGAATTTTTATTCTACATTTTCCCATTTTATTTTTTTTACATTAATACTACGTGTGTTAGTAAAATAAGAAAAACATCGAATTTTTTGGAGAAGTGATATATTACTGAAATATGTATTGATATGAAAATATTACTTAGATTGTCCTAGAATTTTATAGGAGTTCCAGTTTTCGGGAAGACACCATAAACTAATTACCCCGTACACTAGGATACTTGACGCATACGGTGGTGCAACATCGTGCGAGTAAATTGCACAGTTTTGTACCTTAACGGTGATACATATATTATAGACAATATAATATAAAGAATGAAATAATGTACAAGAGTGTCCCTATATGCTCGCATGGCGGATGGGCCCGGGCCCCTATGTGCTCGTATCGGGCGGTGGACCTCCATGTATTTGCATGGCGGTGGTGGGTTCCCGTGTGTTCGCATGGGGGTTTCGTATCCATGTGTTTGCATGGTTGGTTGGCCTCCATGTGTTTGCATGGCTGGTTGGCCTCCATGTGTTTGCATGGGGATTGGGTATGAATGTGTTTTCATTGCAGGGTGAGCCGTTATGTGTTTGCATGGCTGAGTAAATGAGCCGTCATGTGTTTGCATGGCAGAGTGAGTGAGCCGTCATGTGTTTGCATGACAGGATGAACCCCTAATGTGTTTGCATTGGGGGTTCGGTATGAATGCGTTTTCATGGCAGGTTGAGCCGTCATGTGTTTGCATGGCAGAGTAAATGAGCCGTCATGTGTTTGCATGGCAGAGTGAGTGAGCCGTCATGTGTTTGCATGACAGGATGAACCCCTAATGTGTTTGCATTGGGGGTTCGGTATGAATGCGTTTTCATGGCAGGTTGAGCCGTCATGTGTTTGCATGGCAGAGAAAATGAGCCGTCATGTGTTTGCATGGCAGAGTGAGTGAGCCGTCATGTGTTTGCATGACAGGATGAACCCCTAATGTGTTTGCATTGGGGGTTCGGTATGAATGCGTTTTCATGGCAGGTTGAGCCGTCATGTGTTTGCATGGCAGAGAAAATGAGCCGTCATGTGTTTGCATGGCAGAGTGAGTGAGCCGTCATGTGTTTGCATGACAGGATGAACCCCTAATGTGTTTGCATTGGGGGTTCGGTATGAATGCGTTTTCATGGCAGGTTGAGCCGTCATGTGTTTGCATGGCAGAGTAAATGAGCCGTCATGTGTTTGCATGGCAGAGTGAGTGAGCCGTCATGTGTTTGCATGACAGGATGAACCCCTAATGTGTTTGCATTGGGGGTTCGGTATGAATGCGTTTTCATGGCAGGTTGAGCCGTCATGTGTTTGCATGGCAGAGTAAATGAGCCGTCATGTGTTTGCATGGCAGAGTGAGTGAGCCGTCATGTGTTTGCATGACAGGATGAACCCCTAATGTGTTTGCATTGGGGGTTCGGTATGAATGCGTTTTCATGGCAGGTTGAGCCGTCATGTGTTTGCATGGCAGAGAAAATGAGCCGTCATGTGTTTGCATGGCAGAGTGAGTGAGCCGTCATGTGTTTGCATGACAGGATGAACCCCTAATGTGTTTGCATTGGGGGTTCGGTATGAATGCGTTTTCATGGCAGGTTGAGCCGTCATGTGTTTGCATGGCAGAGTAAATGAGCCGTCATGTGTTTGCATGGCAGAGTGAGTGAGCCGTCATGTGTTTGCATGACAGGATGAACCCCTAATGTGTTTGCATTGGGGGTTCGGTATGAATGCGTTTTCATGGCAGGTTGAGCCGTCATGTGTTTGCATGGCAGAGTAAATGAGCCGTCATGTGTTTTCATGGCAGGGTGAGCCGTTATGTGTTTGCATGATAGGGTGAACCCCTAATGTGTTTGCATGGGGGTTCGGTATGAATGCGTTTTCATGGCAGGTTGAGCCGTCATGTGTTTGCATGAGGTGTTTATATATATAATCCAACATTAGATGCAATTATATCTCCCTCTTTCTATTGCTCGCTCGCTCCCTCCCTCCTTCCCTCCCGCCATCCCGCTTCCTACGTCACACCCACCATCCCGCTGTTCGTCCCTCCAGCATTCCCATCCATCTTCAGTCTCCTTTTCTGACCCTCTGCCCCGTCCATCGCTCCGTCGTCTTGCCCCTCTTCGTTTCACGTTGTCTACACTTTCCTTGGTTAGTCACTCTCAGTATATACAACTCCGCGTTCTCTCGTATGGTACTTTGCTCTATTCTCATTACTTTCGCTCTCGCCCATTACAATCACCGAACACCACACATTAAAGATGTATTACTCGGTCAATAAAAACATAGGTATTAATACAACTTGCGCGAGTGCTTTACGGCCAAACTCTCACGCCGGCGATTTTTTACAATTCGTACACGAAATTATTTCTACACAAAAAAGCTGTAGTTTTTGAATTTTTGCTTTCATTTAAATAAAACTTGGTTTTCCTTTACAAATGAATTCCTTTATTCCCTTCTAAAAAATAAAAATATTTTACCAAAAATCAGAAACTAAGAGAATCAGAAATTTAAATATGTTTCTAAGTTCAATATGCTTAAGTATGATATCGTTTGCAGTATATTCCTTTGTATAAGGGTACATTACAAAATTTACACGTATACCGCGTTACACTTTAAAAACGCTACAAAAGACCATCGATAATAATAATTCGTGCAAAACGACTTTAGTCGCTTTCCGCGCAGGATGTGTTAATACTCGTGTAATCAGTCGACCTCACGCACTCACGTTCGCACCTTATAATACTAAATCTACACGTCGATGTAACATCACGCTTTATCTGGGGTATGGTGTCAGAAATATGGTAGTTTTCCTGCGGAATTGGTCTCGTGAAAATTACGTCACTTTATTGATCCGCGATTTGTCCTCGCGAAAATCATATTCTCTATCCGATGCGCGATTAGCTGCCTGTGGCGATTAGAATTCCGCTGACTTATGTTTCACCACCCCGTAAAGACCGTACAACTTAGCTTTACTTTTAAAAGTTCACGATCGATCATATGACCGTTGGATGAAAATGAGAAAATGAAAAATATTTTGAAAACGGAATAATATAAATTTCCGGTAGAGGACAAATCATGTAGGCAAGTGACGATAAGATTAAAGGCGATAAGATTACATGTGAATTTTTAAGTAAATAGTTTATATAATTGTCATATAAGCCACGAAAGCATTTGGTGTTACTAAAGAAAATGTGCGTATCCTGTAGTTAATAATTGTATTCAACAAAGGTAGGGCTATTCAGATATGCCCATTGATTGATACACAAACAATAATATAAGTTCTTTCACTATCTTATATAAGGTAGTTATTCCGTTATGTTTAATCCATAATAAATGAACCAATAGAATCGAATGTTGCATTCATGGATGATATAGCGCACAGAAGAGAGACACATGGAGAATTCAGACCGAAATCGGGAGGAATTATTCATGAAAACTATAACAGGTATTAGTCGGAATAGGTTTGATTTCAATTTGAACTTATTGGGGGAGGGGGGGAGGATCTTCAAATGTTACCATCCCCCCACCAGGAAGAGGTCGAGATTATGTGGGATTTTTACTCACTAAAACTTCCACGGGCGCCGTCAACTCCCAACGAACCGGGAAGGTCCTTGTGTAAACATTAAATAAAAATCGATTCTTTTTTGTTTATTGATTTAATCGATGGTATCGATTCTATAGCGTTGCTATAATAGATTTCCGAATTTACCACGTAGACCTCGGACTATTAAAATGATTAAAATAAAATGCATTCACATGTACGTGTAAATTTAAACCAAAATTTTCCACATGCGTTTTGCTCAAGGATGTGTCAGAATTGCTGGAATTCAGGTGTTGAGAAAGGCGCGGAGTGCAAAGGGTTAAAATTAAAATAACTTTTGAACTAATGACGTTTTAATATAAATAAGTTAACACTTTCTTTATATAGAAT
>NW_016908525.1:29799-30106 GCF_001483705.2 Eufriesea mexicana | reverse complement strand
ATGCCGAGATGCATCGATTGAGGCAATAAAAGGCATACGATTCCGTTTAAAAGGTTTCATAGGCGATGATACATCTCGATCATCGTCAGTATTAACGAATATCATGGCCAAGAAAACCTGATGGAATGATAAAAAACGCGATTAATCGTTAGATATGTCAAGATGGAAGCGAAGTAATGGAAAAGGCTCTAGAAATTTATTAAAATCCTGTAGAAGATACCATTATTTGTAGAGTAAGAGACAATTCCATTCAAGGAAAAAGTAATAAAACAGATGGTATTATCAGAAATAGTTAAACTATTCGACC
>NW_016908525.1:10701-29629 GCF_001483705.2 Eufriesea mexicana | reverse complement strand
AGGTTAGGTTAGGTTAGGTTAGGTTAGGTTAGGTTAGGTTAGGTTAGGTTAGGTTAGGTTAGGTTAGGTTAGGTTAGGTTAGGTTAGATTATCTCAACACGTCTTTCACTAGCGGACCCGGGAGGGGCCACACCCCATCCCCTCTCCTTTCCTTTACGGTCCTTCTATCTACACCCCACCAACAAGGAAAAAAAAAAACGTCTCCTTGATCTTTAAATTTCAGATTGTAACCACAGTCTGTGATTCTTGAAACAGATATCAAATTTGCATTTAAGTTTGGGACATGTAACAGATTCTTTAGTCTCACCCTTCTTTCAATATCCTTTTTGTTTTGTTTCAACCTCATTATAATATTGTATATTTTATATTATATATATTATACACATATACACTTACTGACCAAAAATTAAGAAACATCGCAATCGTTTGGGAATTTGGGTATATTCTCTATCTTCTGCGATACATAGTTTGCAATTAAAAATGGCATAATAAAACATCATTCCATACATTAGTAAACAATAACTTTTTTTCGAATACACTTGTGTTAGGACCACGATTAAATTGAATCGAAGAAATAAGACAAAATCTACGCGACATAAGTCTAGAAACATACAAAGTACTCACGATAAGTTGAGGTCATAATGTAAAAAAACATATTCCCAAACACAGTTCCCTTTCTGACATCGCTGAGTCTAGTTCATATTGTAGTTTGTGTTGTGTTTAATATGACAAAAACGCAATATTTAACGGATTATATATATATATATATTTAAGGAATTCGGCAAAAAAAATAGTTTAATATTTATATTCACCTGTTTAACAAAAACATGTCTTATAGAATTTAATTTTAAGTCAATCTGCTCAATGAATTTATTTAAATAGCTGCAGTATACTGACTGTACAAAGGTAGCATAATCAATTGTCTTTTAATTGAAGAATGGAATGAAAGAATTAATGAAATATATACTGTCTCAAATATATACTATGAAATTAAATTTTTAGTTAAAATGCTAAAATAAAATTATGGGACAATAAGACCCTATAGAATTTTATATAATTATTATTTTTAATTTTTATTGATTTTAAAAAATATTAATTATATTTAGTTGGGAGGATTAATAAATTTAATTAACTTTATTTTTAAATAAAACTTTGATTTAAGAAAAATTAATTTGATATAATTTTATTAATAAAAAAATTAAATTACCTTAGGGATAACAGCGTAATATCTTTTTAAAGTTCATATTAATAAAGATGTTTGCGACCTCGATGTTGAATTAAGATAAATTTTAAATGGAGAAATTTAATAATTAAGTCTGTTCGACTTTTAAAATCTTACATGATTTGAGTTCAGATCGACGTAAGTCAGATCGGTTTTTATCTATAATAATTTTATTTAAATTAATTGTACGAAAGGACTTTAATTTAAAAATTATTTTAAAATTAAATAATTAATAATATATTATATTAAAAATTTTAATTATTTTAGCATGTAAGTGTATTAAATTTAGGATTTAATTTAAATTATAAATTATTATAATAAATAATAATTTATAAATTTATAAGTATTTATTATTATTATTATTGAGTAATAAATATTTTTATTATAATAATTTTATTGTTAATTAGAGTTGCTTTTTTAACATTATTGGAACGAAAATTTATATCAATAATTCAAATACGAAAAGGTCCTAATAAAATTGGTTATAAAGGATTATTACAACCTTTTAGTGATGCATTTAAATTAATTTCAAAAGAATGATTATTTTTTAATTATAATTTAATATTTTTATTAAGGACCAATAATTATATTTATTTTATCTTTTATATTATGATTAATTTATCCTTGATTTAATTTAATTAATTTTTATGAATATAAATATTCTATAATTTATATTTTTTTTAATTTAAGATTAATAATTTTTCCTATTTTTATAATTGGTTGATTTTCAAATAATAATTACTCAATATTAGGTTCTATTCGTTCAATTGCACAAATAATTTCATTTGAAATTAGATTATTTTTTATATTATTAATTTTTATAATTTTAATTGAAAGATTTTCTTTAAAAAATATTTTTGAAAATCAAATTAAAATTAATTTTTTTATTTTATTAAATCCAATATATTATTTATTTTTTTTAAGATTATTAATTGATTTAAATCGAACTCCTTTTGATTTAATTGAAGGTGAATCTGAATTAATTTCTGGTTTTAATATTGAATATTATAGAAGAATATTTACAATAATTTTTTTATCAGAATATTTAAATTTATTATTTATAAGTTTAATTTTGACAATAATATTTTTTAATTATGAAAATTTTATATTTATATTTTTATTAATATTTATAATAAATTTATTATTATTATTATATATACGAACTTTATTACCTCGAATTCGATACGATCAGTTAATAAATTTTTGTTGAACAGATATACTAATATTTGTAATAATTTATTTAATTTATATTTATTTATGTAAAAAGATTATAATTTATTTTTTAATAAATTATATTAATTAATAAAAGTTAATAAAAAAATTAATTTTTATTTTATATTTTCAAAATATATACTTATTCAAGTTCATTAACTTTTAATAAATTAAATAATCTCAAAATTTATTTAATTTAAATGATAAAAAATAATATAAAAAATAATTGATAGTAAAAAAAATATTTAAATTAGTATATGGATAATCAATAATTTGATTTCCTAATCATGTTAGTATAAAAAATACATTAATAAAAAATCAATAATAAATTTGATTAATTGGGTAAAATTTTAAATTTAAAAAATTTCTATTATTTAAAAAAGGTAAAATAAATAAAATTATAATTGACAATATTAAACCTATAACTCCTCCTAATTTATTAGGAATTGATCGTAAAATTGAATAAGCAAATAAAAAATATCATTCTGGTTTAATATGAGTTGGTGTAATTATAGAATTTGCTATTTTAAAATTATCGGGATCTCTAAAATAATAAGGATATTGTAAATTTATAAATATAAAAATTGTTAAAATTATAATAAATCCAAATAAATCTTTAATTGAAAAATAAGGATGAAAAGGAATTTTATAAATATTACTATTTAATCCAATTGGATTTGATGATCCATAAAAATGTAAAATAATTAAATGTATAATTACTAAAATTAAAATAATTAAAGGTAAAATAAAGTGTAATGAAAAAAATCGATTTAAAGTTGCATTATTAATTGAAAATCCTCCTCAAATTCATTCAACTAATAATTGTCCAATATAAGGAATTGCTGATAATAAATTAGTAATAACTATAGCTCCTCAAAAAGATATTTGACCTCAAGGTAATACATAACCTATAAAAGCAGTTATTATTGATATTAAAAAAATTAAAATTCCAATAAATCAAACTGTTATTAATTTAAATGAATAATAAAATAAGTTTCGTGCAATATGTATATATATTAAAATAAAATAAAAGGATGCTCCATTTATATGAATTAATCGAATAATTCAACCTGAATTTATATCTTTTATAATATGTGAAATTCTTTCAAATGCTAAATTAATATTAGGACAATAATGTATTGATAATAAAAATCCTGAAATAATTTGAATTATTAAGAATAATCCTAAAATAGAACCAAAGTTTCATAAATAATTAATATTTATAGGTGTTGGTAAGTAAATAAATCTAAAAATTATTTTTAAAATTTTATTTGATTTTAAATTTTTATAATTTTTCATTAATTAATTAATTTTACGTAATCTTTTTTTATTTTTTGAACAAATTTTTAATGATATATATAAAATTATTAATAAAAATATAAATATAATAATAATAATTTCATAATGATTTTTATAAATATTTTTTAATTCAATAATTAAAATTAATTCATTATTAAATTCATATTTAAAATAATATTTAATTAAATAATTTTTATATAAATTATAATTTATGTAAATTATAATAAATAAATAAAATAAAATTAATAAATTTAATAATAAATTAAATTTAATTTTTAATTTTAAAAAATTAATGTAATAAAATAAGAAAAAATAACTATAATTCCAAGTCTGTCTATCGAGACCTCGATATCTATGACGATGAAGGAGGACTCCCACATTGTTGACCCCGAATGAAGAGCACAATGCAAGCTTCTGAGCGACCATGGAGAGTTCGCAACCTGCCTACTAGGATGACAACGCAACATTGGATATCGATAGAAGAAGAATGAATCCATGATTTATTTCCACATTTGATAGAAATCGTGTTGCCGAAATTCAAAATATTACGTCACCGGAAGACTGGAAGCATGTATAATTCTTCAGACGATTCTGTAAATGCATTCTCAGGAGATCAACTTCTATCGCACTTTCTGTGTAATGAAATATGGTTTAATGGATTGATTGGACTGAAGAAAAAGGAATCTCATTCGTTGAAAATGGAGTTGAGAACTGTGTCCGAAATACCAGAACAACGGAAATAGAATGTAATCAATACGATATTTAATTGCAGTCCACCTTTTAGTAAGATTTTCATCCATAACCTGTTAGCTGTGGCGCTTCCTTTTGAGAGCGCGCACCTATTTGCGTCGCGAAAATCGAGCGATGAGGGGTATACTCGTTAATCACAGCTAACTGGTTAATTAAACTCACACGCGTAATTGTTCACGTTTTAATAAATGCGAAGACGCTTCCACCTGGACAGTTGGACACAGCGAAAACGTGCATACGTAAGATCACATGCTTCAGAATGAGATGTTTTCTACGGAAATCGGTAATATACAGCAGATGAAAGAATTATAAACTGAAACAAAACTGCGATCTTAAAATCTATCTCTCGTTGAGGAAGAAATTCTGAGGGTTGGCTGTAGAATAAAGTACGCTAATATACCATACGCTCAAAAATATCCTCTTCTTCTACGTAGATCGCGTCAGGTGATAAACCTAATAATTGGGTACGAACACGTTGAAAACTATCATACTGGAGTGTAGGGTACTCTATAATATCTATTGGTCCATAGACGGGTGCAACCAAACACGCCGCATTATTCACAAACAGACAATCCGCACACGGATGATGCTTACGCAGTACAAATACAAAATGGGTGCACTTCCTGTGGACAGAGTCACCGAAACACCCCCATTTACCAATATGGGATTACATTATTGCGGTTCCATCTGTATCAAGAAAAACATCACCGAAATTAAAATAAAATTAAAATTGGATGTAGCTCTACCTATACGTTTAGTTACCAACACCGTTTTTACCTCAATCAGATGGTAGCTTTGTTTTGAATATGTCGTATCTTGTACGCCAGATGAAAAGCAAGAGACAACACATCGCTAGTTCTAGTGGAGCACCACGAATGCACGATAGCGATAAAATGTACTACGATGTGAATACAGCTGGTACAAACTGGACCGGTGAGACGGAGGTCGAACAGTGCTACGAGACTGTCAAGGCAGCGCCGACAGATGGAGCGAGCGAGGTCTTGGAGAACGAAGATTCTCCGACAACGGGAGGCCCCAACCCGCCCCAGCCGCACTTGCAAAGACGTACACCCCGAAGAACGGAATACCAGAGCCTAAAGAACTATGTATAATATAGGCGATATATTTGATTCCACTGGTAAGTGATCTTACTACAGAAACTTTTATCGCAGCTCTTAGAATATTTATCGCGCGAAAAGGAAGGTCGCTGTACTATCCAATACGACAATGTTGCTAACTTCGCTGAAACCAGATATAAATATATCGATATTTTAAAATTATTATAATTATCAAATTATCGGGTAAAGGCGGTACACTTTTTGGCAGATGAGGGAACTCAATGGCATATCCTATACCTCCGACATGACCACTTGTTAGCGAGCTATGGGAAATGGCACGCTAGATCCTTAAAACGTCATATGAACAGAATCATAGGAAGAACTTTACTTACGTACGAGGATCTAAATATTTATGTAATTGGAATTCTTGCCCTATAACTCCAATATCAACGAGTCCCAATGATATCGTCGCGTTGACTCCTGGATATATTTTAATTGAATCTAATCGGCTATCATCTTGGCAGCATATACGTACTCTTGGACTAGGTGGTACAAGGAATACTTGAACCAATTAATAATGCGACATTATTGGCACATACCAGGAGCCACAATTAAAAAGGACACATTTGCGTTATTGAAGGAGGACAATCATTCACCATTAAATTGGCCATTAGACTGTATCACGAAATTTCACCCAGGAGACGTTACGAAATCGTTTAGGGTAGTAACGGTGGAGAGCACAAATGGCCTACATAAGAGACGTGTGAAGAGCTAACGCCATTATACATGAAGGATGACGAATCGTTTGACGTCGAAATCAAGAGCTATATAAAAGTCAGATTCGAGTACGGATCTATATGCACCTTGTCGCAAGCTCGAGACCCGCAAGGGCGTCAGTGGCACCTTTATCTTTTGTCTCGGTCCGAACTTGGCTGCATGTGTAAACTCCATACCTTTTTGGATGAGGCACCCGATTGCGCCACTGGCTGAACAGGTGCTGTCACGTTGGTATGAGGCACAGAAGGCGTGGGCTGGTCTTCGTTGCCTCTAAGGTCGTCTCTCAGGTCGCCTTTGTCGCCGCGGTCAATACCTCCGACATCTCCTTCGTGCGAGGAGACGATGACTTTGTCAAATAGGTCGCCACCTGATGTGTCACGTGAAACACCCCCGAAATTACTGCACCAGTCGGTCCTCCTGTCAGAGGTTACCCTGTCAATGTGGAAAGGGCCGGCTTGAATGCATAGTTTTTTGTCTCCTCCCATAGTGTTGTATCCCGTAACGGGGGGATCCAGCCAGTGGTCGACGACGTACAGCTCTGACGCAGATGGGTTTATAATTGTTCATCTGAGAACACGTAACATACCACGCACCAGGTGACCCATGTATTGTACCCAATGGATGAACTAAAAGAGACTAGGTAGACGACTGGAACATGTCCTTGCTGAAATAATCATGCACTCCAGTCCGGAGCATTCGTACATGACGAGACACAATCGATCCAGTGTTTCAGACCATACCTTCCATATCCCTCTGGGTTCCCAACCATAACCGGTAAGCGTCTAGGGTACAATTTCTTTTTACCGTAGACTTTTCACTTATGATATTTAAATAAAGTAAAAATTTTTGAACCACGCTACCGTTCAAAAGAGGCAAAATGTTTTGTACCAGAGGCCGTATTTATTGCGTATCTTATTTTCGACGATTGTAAATAATTCTATTCTTATTTTTTTGCGTGACTACTGGCAACGCCGAAGGTTAGACGTGCCTCGTCGTTCTTCCAACGGATTTCCAATCCGTATATTTAAATGCGAGTACAGAAAATTTACATTGACCTGTCCTGAGAGATTGAACCCATGTCTGAGGGACCCACTGGGTGAGGCCACCTACTTTAATAGATCATGTCATTGATTACCGAAGAGCAACTCCCTGATAGTTTCCCACTCATCAACCGAAAGTCCTCCTAACATATCTACACCCAGTGAAAAATCATTCACTAACGATCAATGTTAACCAATCAAAACGAACGCACAAAACAAAAGACAAATACGTATTTCACACTCATCACCGAAACTTCTTACAAACATTTTAAATCGCGTGTCCGAAATGAAATTCTGTTATCGTTTTACAATTTAACTATTTTACAATTTAGTTGAAAATATATTATCAATTTTTTTTTACCTACACTCACGATCCGTAAAACTGTAAAACTACGCAATATTAAGTCAGCGCGTGATGCTGTCATAACAATTGGAAAAATTCGATTGATTGGTCGTAGCAGTAACGTAATCTTCATTTTAACGGTAGGAATCCATCTGCGATGTATGCCAGAACGGCGACACTTTTCGTTTAAGTGTGCATTTCCGAGAAATTATTGTGTATTCAAATAATAATCAAAACACTATATTGCACTACATTAACACATTATTTATGTCTTTGTATTCTGTATTAAATTGTTACTGTGCATATCTAAAACTTTTATCAGCAAAAGAAATTTTTGGGCGCCTTTAGGGCTCCACAGTAATCAAGGGGTTAAAAAGGAAAAATTGTCCACGTGCTGGTGATTTCCGAATTTGTTAAGAACAAATTCTTTACGAAGTCGTTCGCGTAAGCATAACAGGCCGCATTTTTTCCTCTTTTTTTATTTTTATTTTGTTATTTATATTTGCCGAGGAATACATGGGTAGAATGTACAATAATATACGTAACCTTTTTCTACGAGCAACTCGCAAAATGTATATTAAATAATAAACTGTTTGAAATAATAAAAGCGGTATTAAAATCTACTGTAATTAATTTAAGTAGTAATAATAAAATTATTATTTATTTGGAATGATATGAACTTCTTTGGGTTATTATTACGGGTAGAATGGATAATAATATCCAAGATTTTTTTAACGAACAGCACACGAAATATATTTGAGTTAAAATATTTAAATAATAAACTATTTGAAATGATAAATCAGTGTACTCTTTCGAGAAGTTAACCCTTTGCACTCGAGAGGCACCTCTCAGTCACCATTTAATTAGATACTAAGGATCGATGTTAATTAATATATCGAATTCAAAATTACCTAACGATGCGTGCACTGTCGAAGTAAAATAATTCTACGTCTTAATTTGCATCCGATTTTCTATTTATCATTTTAAAAATATCCTTCACTTTATGACAGAAAGTCTTCGAATTACTATTTTTCTGTAACGAAAAAATCGTCGAGTGCAAAGGGTTAATAACTACATCGTTCACATGTAGTGTTCATTCTTTATATTTTCTCTCGGACAACTCTTTCATTCTGAACATTTTTATAAATATCGTTTACGCTAAACGGCACTCGGATACATTATTGATACCATACATTGCACAATTATAGGATGATTTCACTCATTTAACCTCTCTCACACACTCGTACATATAAATCCAATACACGAAGAATACTCATTTTGGAATATACATACCTGTGCCTGTACCTTTATTCTAAAGAAATATAAAGAACGCACAGTGTAAACGATTGTTTGTTGCCATTTTCTTTTCCTTTTATGATGATGTACGTGGATGTAAACACTTATACGTATAACTAGAGTCAATTACATTCTTATTTCAAAATCGCTCAAAGCAAGGACTGAGATGCTTAACTTTTTCTTATTTGCAAGAATTAACATTAACGCACAGTGTAAACGATTGTTTGTTGCCATTTTCTTTTCCTTTTATGATGATGTACGTGGATATAGATGTAGACACTTATACGTATAACTAGAGTCAATTACATTCTTATTTCGAAATCGCTCAAAGCATGAACTGAGATGCTTAACTTTTTCTTATTTGTAAGAATTAACAGATCGATACAGTAGAGACTTAGAAAGGAGAAAAATGATTTACAGATTTCGTATAATTTCTTTGCTCAAAATACGACGCCGTGATGAAAGACAAGGAAGGGAGATTAGACTAGGTTAGAGCAAGATTAGACTAAGAAGACTAATGTACTCACTGGTTAGACTTACAATTAGGGGATCTGTGGCGTAGAGAACAATGGAGGTCGGGTCAGGGAATATATTTACTCGAGTAGGTTGGTTAGACGAGAACTCGTGATAAATCTCTATCGGTTTGAGTTCTCTAGATCATCAAATGCACGTTTAGACAGCTTGGAAATGTGATTGTTGCAAATTGTAAATCCAAATCGCAATAAACGGGCACAGTTGTAATTTTTCAATGGGACTGTGAAAAGTTCTCGAACTACAGGAAAATACACAATTTCACAGAGTTTAAAGAAATGTCTGCTTTTATAGTATATTAGGACTAGTATATGTGGGAAATAATCGCGACAAAGTTTCTTTGAACGATTACAAACAAAGTTACAACTATTGCGAAGGAAAGCGACAATGTATAGAAATTCACACACTCGAGCAGCGCATGAAGAAGAGAATGATGCGAAAGTTAGTAACTACTAACAATTATTCTGTCGATTTTGCTTTTCTTCTCCGTCGTCACACGAATAATAACAAAGCCATTTGTCAAACACTCCACGAAAGCAACGGAGTTGTCTTCCGAACATTTGGAAAGATAGTTTTACTTTTATACAAATTCTGGCATTCTCTATATTCTATTGTATTACTAGAAGTACTATTATTTAGAATTACAATTTACCATTACATTTATAATTACGTAAGGAATAGAAAAGTATACGTGTTTCTGTTAGTGGTGGATGAAATTTAATAACGATAAGAACAATTATTTATTTATTTAATTACAAAGATTATCAAACTGAAATATTACGTTGAAATGTAATTAATTTCTCACAATTACACTCTCACACGTCTTCTCACTATTAATACTTAATTGCAACTGACGTATGTCAAATCATTACATGCATACTCATTTATCATAATAATCTGAATTCATTAGATATTGGAATCTCGTGCATACTTCCTCCACTCATCCCAACACATATATACTTAAAAATCTATGTAACCATTACCACAGTTCCGACTGATGAAATCAGAAACTGAGAATCTAATAGGCAGATAGCTGGATCGATTGAGGCAGTAAGATACTGATTTTCCTCAAAGCACGTTTGCAGATTTATTTATAGAAAAATAA
This sequence comes from Eufriesea mexicana, assembly GCF_001483705.2. NCBI lineage: Eukaryota > Metazoa > Arthropoda > Insecta > Hymenoptera > Apidae > Eufriesea > Eufriesea mexicana. The sequence continues at coordinate 18,996 of NW_016908525.1, read as the reverse complement.
CGTAAATATATGAGTGCGTGTGTACAGTAATTTTCACTTCTACGTCGATTTCGGACCAGACTTGCTGCAGCCAGAATATTGGCTTCCTCCACTTTGCCTGTCGATACTGCTGAAAAGTAGTCTACAATTATATAACTATTAATCTACTATTCCTACTATGGAAAGTAGTCTACTACCACAATTCACCGGCAGTATCGACAGGAAGAGGGGATCAGTGGCTACTCTCTGGCAAAATTGAGGCGTGCCACGTCCACCAGGCGTGATGTTTAGGTCTGGCCCGATGGCTGCGTCACGTCTCTCAGACGTATTATTTAAGTTTGGCCCGATTGCCGTATCACGTCTCTCACACGATATTATAGGTAATAGTGTTAAATTTTTTTTTCCCATGAACACTTTCGCCAGAGCATCGTGTGAGAGACGTGATAGGGCAATCGGGCCAAACCTAATTGGTCAGTTAATCGAGTCAAACACGAGAATCTCACGAATGTAGACCCGTGGTGTGTCCATCAAACTGAACATGCGAATCACGCGTGAGAGTCGTGCCATGTCGATCAGGCCAAACATAAATATCACGGGTCAGGTTCGTGGATAATCGTCCCCCAATTAGTTGTATTCTTGGCCGCATTCGCACATTGAAATATATTTTCTTAAACATATTGGAAAGATACCTCCAATAATGTCTTTAAAAAGAAAATTTATCATTGATAATGAGAGTGAGTTACGCTAGCATTGCATAGAATGATTTGGTAATGTTTTTGACAGTGACTGTAAAAGACAGATATTTTATCACCTGTACGAAAACGTTGAAAGCGACTGGTTACTGAAGATGATACCGAAGATGTCCACATTGATCATCCTGCTTTGATTACGTCTTCATCTATACGTTCGTTCCCTGCTTCGCCTGCAAAGAGAGTGCTCAGTGGGGAACCGTGTAGCCCTACCTCCAGAAAGCTACTTAAATAATTCATCTTCCTGTTAACTTCGTTCCCGGTCTTGATTACTGGCCTGACCTTGCCGCTCTAGCTCTTCTGAATCTGCTCATGGGTGGGTGTCACTAGTTCAAGCTCCTATCTGTTCGTCTGATTTATACACTCCAGAGCAATGAATGTGGAAAGAAATAATAATAGACTGAAAAATCGGGAATTATACGGAGAGTCCTGGCATAAAAGTGTCAAATTTAAATCGGTTAGGTGGGAAGAAAAAATTATAAATACCATACTTAGGATAAAAGATAATACTGTAACAATGGATCCAGCGTGGTAAACTCGATTGACGTTCAGATGTTCAGTGCCAGACATTCGGTACTTATTCCTTTCCTACATGTATATATTAGGCCATTGGTTGTTGATGAGTGTAAGTGTAAGAAAGTTTTTATCATTTGTCTCATCTGAAAGGTGAAAGGAATTTTAATAACAAGAAGAAGGACAATTCTTTATTTAATAATAAGGATTGTAAAACACTAATAACATTAAAATATAATTAATTTCGCACAATTACTCAATGACACGACTTCTCACCGTTATATTTCAATTACAACTAACGTATCCGAAATCATTCTCTTTTTTTTTGTCTCATACATTACATTGACATGCACAATTCACACACACCTCAATCATTACACGCATACTCATTTATCTTAATAACCTGAATTCATTACATATTCCAATCCCATGCATACTTGTTCCACTCATCCCAACACATATATACCTAAAAATCTGTGTGACCACTACCACACTAGGGACTCGAGGATGCATAATGGCGGCGAATTTGCCACTATCTGATGAGTATAATTGGACAGGACGGTGTGTTCTTCATGTGGTTTCAGTTTCATTTTGGATATATTCCGTGCCGCTTTTATTATATTCTCATTGTCAGTGCGTAGTAAACTTTTCCAGAGGCTTATTGCCACCCCAAGATATGTAAAAACACTTTCTGGCCCGGATAGAGGGAGCTTTTCCTCCAATTTTTATAGCGTCCTTAATGTGCCAAGTTTTGTTCTTCGAGACGATTTGGCTTTGTACAGACTTAGCCAGCTGCTTTGGATACTTGTTCAATTTATTGAATTGATAGCTTCTTTGCTATTTTTGCTCAACACGACCAAGTCGTCTGCAAACGCCAAAATGGAGATGCTCTCGTCCCCCAGACGTAACCCTTTGGTCGTATCGTTGATATGCCCTATAATAGGGTCTATGACGATGTTAAATATGAAAGTAGTGGAAACAGTGGATCTCCATGTTTCACTTCCCTTTTTAGTTATATTTCTATATATTTCTTTTCTGCCTCAATCTCAGCCCAGAATTTACTCCATCGTCAATAACATTCGTGGCGTCGAATGCTTTTGAGATGTCAATGGCAGTTGCAGTGCCATCACATTTCTCCATCATTTCTTCCACTGTCTTGCCCAGGATGCCGATATTACGTTTGCAAACGTTCTCTCGGGTGAAGCTTCTTTGACATGCGCGATTTAAGAAACTGTTTCCTAACCTCAGGTTTACTCGAAACTGTCCTAAAACAAGTGTAAATTGGACACTGTTAAAGTAAGATATACAGGGTGGACCGGATTACGTGATATAACCGAGCAAAGCTGATAGGATTTTACGTAGATTTTACTTATTGACTACAACAGTTTTGCTTGATATCTATTTCAATTGATACTCGGTACACACGATGTTTGTTACATTAGGTGTTATTGAGAACTGAACCATAACAGCTCGCACATGTACACGCACGCACGCGCGCACACTCATACTTGCATACATTATTAGTCGATAAATGAAACACAGGACGTTACCGACTTACAGTGAAATAAATATCCGTGTTTCCTCACAAAAGCGGAAAATATAGGGTGTCGCAGCAACGGTAATACAACCGAGAAGAAGGTGATTTTATATGAAAAAACAAATCAAAAACAAAGAATACAATTTTTCCATTTGAGGCTTCGTTGTCGAGAAAATCGACTTCGGATATCCACCGAATACGGTGGTATGACGTTGGTGCCATCCGCCTTAGCCGAAGTTCGAAGTTAAGCGCTCGAGTACTCGGCAAATATTCAAAGTCGATTTCCTGGACAACGAAGCTTCGAATGGAAAAATTGTATTCTTTGTTTTTGATTTGTTTATCCATTTAGAATCACCCAAGTCGGGAGTACTACCGTTGGTGGCACGATTGACACACAACTTGGAGCACACAGCGGAATCGTCAAATGGCTCAAGTAATCGGCCAAGGTATTGACTGTGGCACGCGCCATTCGAAACTTAAATCGTAGAGCAGCGAGTTAATCGACGAATTCTCACATTTTCTATGAAAAGGTATAAAGAGTATCAGAATATAAAAATATAAATATGGTATATAATATGGTCGTGAAATGAAATTGCATTTTCCGATTTAAGTACCAAAAAGCTGTAACGTCTTTGGTGTATAATTAACGGTAAGTGAAATAAACAAGAATTATCCTTTTATAAACACAAGTCTTTCTAAATTTGGTCACATTGTAGTTGCAAACGATCCTCTTTCACAGTGGTTCCTTTCTCTCTCTCTCTCTCTCTCTCTCTCTCTCTCTCTCTCTCTCTCTCTCTCTCTCTCTCTCTCTCGCGTACGCATGCGTTCACGCATATCTCTTTGCAGCATTCTGAATTTTAGGTTATTTCTGATCGATAATGCAGATTGCTACCTTCTACTTCGTCGATAACACAGGAATCGATTATTCTCTTAACGCGTGCGTAACTAAAATCTAAGCCACACTTGTTTCGTTTACAACATTGTGGCAACTAGGTCACCGCCATTAAACCCTTGTCATAAATTAAGGGCGAGTATTTTCCATTCATTCCGTCCTTAATATACCAACGGTCACTTCCGTCTAGCAGGAAACGTAGTTATTGGTCTGGGGGCGACATTGGCAATCGTCAATGTTATTACGAGGATTAGCCTGGGACCTAACAGTTAATTTATAATCCAGCCCTCCTCACTATCTAATCCTGTGCCATAGATGTTAATATCAATGGCAGTCTTCCGAGGTGTGCCACTAAACCCTCCTTGGGCATAACAAAACAAAATCTGGTAATACTTTCCATCCGTATCCGTGTCATATGCCGTAAGAGTATGCCGAGGTCCAGGACAGGTATGCACCTGTCCATCAAACGACATGTCGTCATTTCATTAAGAAAAAAAAAAAAAAAATAACGTCAGCTGACTCTGTTGGACCAGAAGGGGTTAGACACGGTGGTGTATCCTAAGCCATCTCCTCCACTTCACCTTAAACTAAGTGCCTCTTCTATCAAAAATGTCTTTCATGGCCTGCAGGCCGACGCTCATAGCTCGGGTAAGGTGGAGTAGCACCTCTCCAATAGCGTGCATCATCCCTGCTCCTTTCGCCTATGACCCTTTCGGTCACTTTCAATTTTCCGCGCCCGAGTTAATGCGTTTTTCTTTCCCTTCCTCAAGACGACCGTTATCCTTTACCTTTCTACATACTCGATAGCCTTAAGTCTGGTACTCCAGTAGTGTACAGGTCCGTTTTTAGAATGCTACTTGGAATTTCTTTTTAAAAACCGTAAAGATATTATTATGTCGAGATTTATGGCGTGGTTTTGACCTATATTTAAGGAGTTCAAAAATTGTCGAATACAACTAGTTCAGTTCGCCACGATTCCGGCCTTTCTTCCTCTCTGAAATGGATAAGCATCCAATTTGGCCAGTATGAACGTGACTGTCGTTGGTTCCAAAAGTGTACAATAACATCGAAGAGAAAATTTTTGGCAGCATTTTAAAGATAGGTTATCGATTTTTTGGACTGTTTTACAACTTTAGCGTGTCAAAAAATGTAATTAACCCTTTGCAGTGGGCGACTTTTTCGGTCGAAGGAGGTGGCAAGTCGGGGAGCGATTTTCGCGAATGTGTCGGGCGTCTTACAGGTACAATAAAATGATCTTATACATAAATTATCATACAAAAACGTTATATTTTGACAGTCTATATTTATCTATATTTACACTTTTAAATAATAAAGTAGAAAACGTAAACACTGATTGTCGCCCCTCACTCGTCCTGCCACGCGGAACACCGAGTCCCCTTCCGACCGCAAGGGGTTAAAAACATAAAATTTATACCCCATATATTTCGTTCTAATTGGTCAAATAGATCTTGCGATATCATGGCAACTATTCGGAAAAATATGGTTTCGAGAAAAACGCATTTATAGTATTTCATACGGATATATGTACGCGTTGCAAGCTATGAATAAACTCTAATAACTTCATCAATATTTCAAACGCAATAATATCCACTGATACAAATATTTTCAGAGACATACTTTCAAAATTATGCAAGATTAAAATAATATTATTAAATAATCCAGTGTTTATGTATTTTAGTATGTATCATATATGCCATGTCATCTCGATAGGATTTAAATTCGTATCACTATGCATCATATGAGCCGTTCAAATGAAATTATGCTCAAATTGATTAACTCCATAAAACAAAAAGTGGAGAAATGCAATGAAATAATGTATATTGTTTTTTAAAATTCCCTTTGTAATTTAAATGGAAATAAATATCGTAGAATGCATAAATACAAATGTAACTTCCATCTAACGGTATATAAAATTTATAAGAAAAAATAGGCAAAAGGTAATCGTTAGTAATGTTACCATTTTTATGTTACTGGAAGAGTTAATCGATTTGGCAGGTGAAAAAAGTAATAATTTTAAATTTTACTAAATTTTACTTAAATTCTGATAAGACGGCACTAAAAAATTCAGCGTTATCATTCACGGCTTGTTACTGCATTTGAGTTGCATTATTGCAATGATTTGCATTAAAGTACGGAGTTAATCAAAGTGACCTCTGAAATAAATTATTTATTATTCAGTGGTCAACAAATTTTTGTAGTTTAATGGTGTTAATCTTAATTATCAATGAAAGTTATTATAAATATTAAAAGTTGTGACTATACCAAACGCTTTGACACTTAACTTTAAGATTTTTCGAAAAGTGGAGTTAATCGATTTGTGCAGTGAACGGATGAAATAGTAGTTTTATCTTAAAAGTATTATGCGAAAAGTCAAGCCTTTAACCCTTTGCGGACGGGGAGCGGTTTTGAGTAAACCGTATCGTGGGGCGGAGCCGCTGCCGCGATAGTCATTCAAAACTACCAGTGCACATTTTTGCTTAAACGCGATTTTCTTTCATAGCGACGCTGGGAACGAGGATATAAAACCACTTAATTTGGGACGTGAGGGTCCTAGGACCGCAACAGCGAGCGCATATTTGTGATTCTCAACCACAGCAAGGCGTTTACGGGGGTCACATTTATGCTCCCCTCAACCCTATCGGTGTTTTTGCCGAACGCATCTATGAGTTTCGCGGCCAAACTGATGATTTCCGTCGAATGCATATATGCAGCGCTCGTCCGCAAAGGGTTAAAACCAAATATGTAAGGAAGTCTAAACCTTTTCGCGATCTTGCGTGCCGTAGCGCATCAGTGCACGTATAACGACTCGACATGTATCAGCATGGAACCGATTCTATAGATCGTAATTGTTAGAATAGGCGTGAGAAATTTACGACGTGGCCTGAAAGGGTGTAGATGTAGTTGAAGAAAACCCCAAAATTCTGCGTTAATTGGCGAGAAGAGACAACTGACCTTTATTTGATCGACTTTTATTTTACTCGCGTTTAAATTTTCATCCGGCTCTTTCTCATTCAACATTTGGCGATCGCGAGAGGACTCGAAGATGTAACCCTTTGTGCGCTAACTTGTGCGACGTTAAGCGTGTACTAACATTTTTGTAATTGGTGCAGAAAAATGTGAAACGAAACGTATGAAAACTATCGCTTTTATTCAAACGATGAGCGATTGAGCCACCAGAGTGAGCCACTGTAGTGGCACGTCGTTCAAAAAGATGGCATTCCCAAAAGCCATTATAGTGTTTCATCGTGTCGCGGAGGTTAATTGCCCTGTCATGCGATTGATCAAGTCCATTGGAGGAGTACGGGAGTGACTACCTGTTTTTGGAGTTTGTTTAAAAGGATCCACGAAGACCCGATCCTCGACCGTGAAGATAATTCCAGTAATTCCAGTATTTGATACAAGCAATGTCGCAGTAGAGCTGGTAGTAAAGCTACCCACCAATGAGAGTCAATTACGATAAAGTTATCGATAGCCTGAAGGAACGATTTGGTAAGGAAAGCTAACAAGTGCAAGCTTACGCGAGAGGGCTGCTGAAGTTAGGTCTGTTTAACGAGGGATCATCCAATGAACGTTATCAGCTCTCTATGACACGATCGAATCATACTTGCAAGGGACCAAGTCTTCAGGAGCGACTATCGATACGTGTGCAGTCGTGATACCACCTCTCAGAATAGTAGAATCCGTCTTACCAGAAAATTCGTTGCCTGGGAGTGGAACAATTTGATGCATTAGCGCGAAAGGGTAGCGCTAATGATAGCGTGACTGAATGAAAAGTGTACCTGACTAGCTTAATGAAATTTTTGGAAGGAGAAGTGTGAAGAATGAAGTAAGAATTTTTCCATGGCTTTAAAAGGTTTCGGGTTGAGATCGTCTCCTGAAGAAATTGGCAGACTAAGAAGGCATGAGGCACGCTCGAATGAAAGAAATGTGCCGAGTGCAATGGGTCTGCTTACAACAAAAGAAAATGTGTACATTTGTAGATTTAACAAGTTCTATACGGAAGACATTACATATAAGAAACGTTACATATCAAATACGAATGAAAAAGTGACAGTATAAATTAGATATTTTAGATGATAGCTTGTGAAAGGAATTGACCAATCCAGTGAAGAAATGTAACTCGAAACTGGTCCTTTCTGCAAGTTCGCAAATTCGGTTTACAGGGTCGGTATTGGCGTATCTGAAAGTATATATTCAGGAATGGTCGCAATGATCTGATAAAGGAAAGTAGCGCGGGACTGTTAATGACGCTATTAATTAATTTAGATAAGAATAGTAGATCGAAATTCGTCTTCGAGTTTACTATTTTCAAGATTAGTTCATAATCGAGATCCAAGTCCATTGTGTGCCCGGATTTATCAGCTGCAAACCTCCGAAATTTACGTTCAATTCTTTCTACGCTAATTTTATATTTAATAAGATTAGGAGACCATATCGTGGATGCATATTCAAGACGTGATCTCACGCGAGAGCAACAGAGTAGTTCGATGCATTGGATTTTATCGAAGTCTGTAACACAGCGTTTTACAAATCCAAAGGTTCTGTTTGCATCCGCAATCACTGACTCGTAATGCAAAGAGAAGTTAAGTCCAGGTGTAAAACGG
>NW_016908525.1:6731-10671 GCF_001483705.2 Eufriesea mexicana | reverse complement strand
GTAGGGAAACACAAATTGTAATCAAATTCGAGAGGGAATGGTCTGCTACATGAACGCATAACGCAACATTTATCATAATTAAGAGACATTCCGTTCATGCGACACCAGAGCTCCACACTCCAAAGATTCAGCTGCATTTCAAAATAATCACGAGATGGATGGTTTTGAGGAATTTAAAGTTGTCGGCAAGGAGCAAAGAAGTACAATATCGAAGCACCCTAGGAAGATCATTGACGTACAGATTAAATAACAAAGGTCCCAACTGGGATCCTGCGCAACTCCCGAGGATACTGGTCTCGGGTTAAAGAAGATGGCACCTAGGTGAACTATGCGAGCGACCTGTAAGATTTCTGTAACCAAGAAAGAATCGGATGTCACTGAAACCAATTAATTGTAATTTGGAAAGCAAAGCACGGTGAGGAACTGTATCGAATGCTTTTCTAAAATAAGTAAAAATCCTTATGTCCAACTTGAAAGTTCTACTCCATAGCTTTCGAGACAAAGCCTATATGCAAGATTAGTTATTGTAGGTCGACTTGCCACAAAACCGTGCTGTTCTTCGCAAATTAAACAGTCGATGAAGGGTTTAACGAGATCAATGATTAGGCTTTCAAAAAATTCACGCGTGTTTTGTAATCACGAGGACCACGAGAGTGTCCATTGACAGGGGCCCAAAGAGATGGATCTCTCTCGGAAAAATGTGGGCTGGTTAAGAAAAAACACGGTTGTTTCACTTCCAGAAGATTGTCCATGCTGCTAAAATGTGCGATGTGATACGCAAAGTGTGACACGTTACACCGATGTGTCTAGCGGAGATATAACAGCGATAGAACTAGTCCTCGGAGGGTAGCGATTGACGATAAAAAGCTTCCTCCAGAGTGGTCTATAGCGAGCATTTGTAACGATCCGCAAATTGTGCATAAATGAAGGAATCAAAACCTGTTATAGCAATTTCAATTTCAATTTCAATATAGCCAGTTTGCCAACGCCTCGCGCCACATTAAAAGGTGAAGCAAGTGAACGTGTGCGAATTATGATAGATACGAGTTCTCAGAAGTCGTGTATTCCAATGGAGATTGCGGCACAAGCGCCCTTCGAGGTGCTCATGGAGCAGCGACTGAATTACTCATTTGGAAGTACGAAGACTGCCGCATAATATGGCATGCAAAATATCGAGTACGCCTATGCAGCTTAAATAATGATTTTACCTGTCGCTTTGTTGCCTTCGACCAAGATATTATTTAACGTAGATGTTCCCTTGGCTAAGCGGGGAAAATGGTGCGAAGAGCTACTAGAGCATGATATTCATTTATCAGACTTAGGTAGCAACGAACAGTGGATATCTTAGGCAAAATTTTAACCGAATGCTAAAATTCGAATTGGTTAATGGCTGTCGAAGCACTTCTTGGCTGGGCTATAGAGAGTCAAAATGGGACTGAGAATCGAGGAGACCCGGTGATTGCAGCAAAATCGATGTTTGCGAGGGATGACAACGTAACCGATTTATGGTCACTCGATATCTTGGGGATTGAAGACCCCGTTCACGCTAGAACATGGAAGAAGCAAGAAGAGGATATGCAGCAAAAATTTTTACAAACGGTAATAGTAAACCCCGACCGACTGATACGAAGTAGAATTGTAGGTGGAAGATCATCCCACTTCGGGTAATAATAAAACTTGGACCGTTCGTCGCCTTCAGTCTACGATGAAGAAATTGCAGCCAAAAGGAAAATTTCAAGATTACGATGTAGAGTTTAAGCAGTGGATAGTCGAAGGGGTCATTGAAAACGTGCCCTAGGAGGAAGCGGAACTATGGGGACATTATTACCTCCCTTTTCAACGCCTCGACCAAGGACCGACAGAGTCCCCCCTTGTTGAACGAGTGTCTCCAAAAAGACTCTAACCTCGTCGAGTTGGTAACGACAACTTTATCGCGGATATAAGAAAAGCGTTGTTACAAATAAGTTTACAAGCGAAGGATAGGATTTTTTAGATTTATTACGTTTCTTATTCTACACTTCGATGGTAGGAACTGTAATCGTGAGGCATTGTAGAGTAGTCGTGGCGTCTCCTGCAGTCCATTTATCCTCGAAGCCCTGATTAACCCTTTGGTCTGCAACCACGTGTGAGGCTCGTGGTCAGGTTTTCGAGCCAAAACTGATTGTCACGAGCCTGGCCCGTGGTACATCTACCGGGCCAAAACTCGCTATCACGAGCCTGGCCCGTGGTACGTCGGCCAGGCCAAATGTAAGCACCACGTGTCACGCTCATGGTTTGTTGATGTACCCCACTTAAATTACTAATCTTTATTGTTTGTTGTTTCATTTAACTTTTATTTTAACATTTACTTTTAATCATTTGTTTCTTTTTAATTTTTCACTTGTAGTTTTGTAATTTATTAAATTAATTTCTCCCGAATTATATTTTTCTAATGGGTATGATACCTCTCGTTGTAAATCGTGTGTGATTGGTACAACGTAAGACAGATTCACCGACCCGTGGATTGGCTCGAAGATTCGGCAGTTCTGTTTACGTTTTGGTCCCACGCCGTTGAATCTTAAATCGTAAGACACAAGGGGTTAACGGGTTGACTGCCGCTGACACCAATGTGAATTTTTTATTCAGCGATGCACATTATGTTAAAATACTATTTACAGCAGATTAGTTGAATTGTATATAGTGTTTAATGCATTTTTCGTGATTAGTGTCACCGGTGACCGCCGAGACACTGTAAACCATTATTGCGATTATCGGTTCTTCCAAATTAATCAAATGTTCTGACAATGAAATTTACATTTCTTCGAGTAACTGCTTACGGGCAAACACCTCGTCACGAATTAAAAATAATGCCAGGCAAAGCACGAAGTGTAAGATGATTTTGCGAATTGTGTTACGAGAAAAATTTAAAGCAGCTAGAGAGAATAAGTACAAAGAATTGTACTAGAAAAATGGTGACGTATCGTGCCGATTGTGTATCACATTTTCTTTGCCTAGAGTACTTCGATGTGATTCATCGCAATATGCACAGATAATTTGCATATTTTTCATGTGTTAATAAAATTATTTTTATACGTTCTGTATGGCACTAATTTCTTCGAATCGTTATATTAATAATGGTATTATTGAAAAATTTATCAATTTCGATATTTATTCTGTAATTGTATCCACGACAGTCAACATGTTAATGTACTCTAAAAGCGAAGTGTACACTCGATTACAGATAACTCAAATGTTTTACTTTACCGTGATGATATTGTAAAATTGCTCCGATGATTTTATACAGATAATTGTGTGATGAACGTAGATTCTGCAGATAATTTACACAAATTTATAGCTGATTCGAAAGTATAGCAATGAAATTAGCTCATTTCGATCTCTGCATGGAGAGTAAAGCGGACATAATAGCAGTCGTGAGAACTAAGCTGTGCAGTGTTAGGCATTATATGGGATAAACAGAATGTGTTGCGGCTCTAGGACCCAACGTCCCAAGTTAAGTGGAGGATTGGTTTCTATTTCCTTGTTACTAGGAACCTAGGCCTTGTGGACACTCGTCACTCGACCCACCACTTGGGTGAACCATAGCAAGGGTCAATAAATCACCCTTCAGACAATTTGCATAAGAAACCAATTTGTTCAAACATCCACCATCACCGAAACACATCGAAGGTAATACACACTTCAAACATGATTCGCAACCAATAGGAAGACACATACCAACCACTTAATTTCGAACCAATCAGAATACATACAAATTTATGAAATCACCAAGACAGGAGTGGCACTCTCACACCCAACGAAGACAAGACAGCAGTCACAACCAAGGAGATTCTACTTGAATCTAAACACAATCAAGACAAACCTATTACCATTAACTCAGCGCCAGAGAACAGTCGCATATCAACTTTAACTAGGTCTAGCTCGATTAATTCGAATAGGCCGC
>NW_016908525.1:0-6697 GCF_001483705.2 Eufriesea mexicana | reverse complement strand
ACCCCGCGGAACTCTGATCGTGAAAGTTACTGTATTCAGGGTGCAACAGAATGCGATAGTCTCTCTTTTAATGTGTCACAGACAGAAAAATTTAATTTTGAGAAGATTACGGAACGACGCATTTTGTCTTTTGCACGCAAATTATTTGACCCGGTACGTGGTTCTCACACCGAGGCTGATGTTACAAGAGACGTGGGTCAAGAAACTATCAGGGGATATCGTAGTTAGTTCATATTAGAAGCAAATTTATAAAATGGTGTAACGAAATCGAGCATTTGAAGGATGTTTATGTGCCGCAAGGAGAAATGTAAATACTTCGGATACGGTACACTGTACTTGCACTGCTAGTAAATTAGCTTATGCAGCTTCTGGGAACGCCTAAATGGTATAATGAAGCGCTTATTGAGACGTGCACTGAATAAGTCGTGCCTGGATTACGAAGAAGCGTTGTATTTTAGATTGCGAGACTATAATAAATTGTAGTAAATGTTTACGTCATAAATATTGCGGCACGAGCTTTTATCACCGTCCATGTTTCTGTAAAAAAATTAAGGAATTTTGCGTAATTGGTGATCTTGATAAAATCATCAGTTAAATAAAAAATTTACATATAAGCAGTGGATGAAAGACGGTTGGATAAGGAGATTGCGTACTGAATATTTAGGAGCTCTAGCTCGTCAGAGAGGTAAAGCCTAGAGTAAATGTAATATGAAGATCGGCGATATTGTTTGAATCGGTAGCGACAATTAGAAACATAGATTGGCCGTTAGCACGAATTGAAGATGTACTGTTAACCGTCTGTTTCCCAAGCAGCGCGATCGCGCTTTGCAGTCGAAGTAGCGCGCTCAACTTTGCTGATACGCATACGTCACATAGTAGCAACAACTGCTATTGCGACGATTGGGATTTTTTGACATAAAATTAAACAAGCGCTATCGCGCCGTTTCGACTTTTTCGTACTCGATTAAGGGAAGCGTTATCGCGTTGTTCAGGGTCTTTCGACCGTGTTCTTCGGAAAGCCTCAAGCGCTGCTTGGGACTCAAACGGATAATCCTTTCCACTCGTACGTTGTCGTACAGGCGTCATTATATGTTTTACCGTTGCGCTCGTACGACGCCATATAGACGCCACTCTGTTTTATTATGCATGTATTAAATCGTAATGTGTTCCCATAAAAGTGTTTTCATTTTAATCGAATATGAAACAAAATTCCGAGTTGTTTGATAGCCTTTTCAAATATAAATACGAGTGCAAAGGGTTAAAGGTGCCAATGATAGGGGTGCTTGTAATTCGATTAACGAGTGTCACAAGAGAATTGATACGAGCCTATACCACGTGTGTATCTTCGTAGTTGGAGTATGATAAGGATACCTGTGCGAACAAAACATTTGCCTAAATGTAAGAAGAGCCGAACCGTACGCAAAGCGGATTCGGTATATAATGTAATAACAAGGAGTCCAGTAACAGTGAATATACCAGAGGGTCGTTAAGGTATGATTTATTTTAATATTGTTTTTTGTAACTTAGATTCATTTTAGCGATATTTTTCTTATTTTATCGTATGCTTGTGATGAGAATGGTATGAGTAGAGATAGGAGTTATTGAAATTGGAGAAAGGAAATTGTACTTCAATTTCAATAGCTACTTTCAGTCTGCTTTGGATGGACTCACTCAAAATTGAAATGCAATTTTGATATTACTATTTAACGGTTAACTTCAAAGAGGGCTTAAAAGCGTTAAAAGCCAGAAAATTGCTGTTTATATTGCTGCTGATATTTTCAGCGAAGACTTCTTCAGTGTTTTATGAAATATTAGCACTATGAATTTTATCTCGAGACTGGTAGCTGCTGCACTATGCGCCATACTCCACGAAAAAATGATTAAAACTCCTCTAGTAGACGATCGTTTAACCCTTTGCGGACGAAGCCGCTCGACGGGCAAACGTCACTGTGGACGACAGGTATTGCAGCGCGCAGTAAAGAAAATATTCACCCTACCGTGGTCTTGCATCCTAAGTTTACATTATATTATCGTTCAAAAGTCTCTAATTTCATTGAGAGTCAACTTGACTTCTTAGGCTAGTATGCCCATGCGTATCTTATCGTTTACGACGACAGACGTACCCTAGCCGCAGCACGAGAGTTGGGGGGATATATCCGACACTCGTCCGCAAAGGGTTAAAAACTCCAAAGAGCAGGCAGAATCGCCTGTACATCCAGTCTTTATTAGCCGTGCAATAGACGAAAATCGAAGCAGATGGTCATATATCTATGAGGTTCGGAACGTGAGGTAATTACGTTCCAAAATTTTTAAATGCGTTTTTCTCAAAACTATATTTCTGTGAATGGTATGCAAGATATTTCGAGATCTAATAGACCAATTATTACGAAATTTTGCATATATCTTTATCAGGTATTAACGATTAACAAAGAAACAATGAAATTTTTCGTAAAAATTCGATAGATCGACTATAAATAGCTGCCACTTTATTCATTTTGAAAAAAATTGGAATGTTGGAATTGTTAATGCTTAGGAGAATGGTACAGTTTCAAGCCCTTTCTTATTTTTGCTTCGCTGGAATCCTACACACCGAAAGGCTATATCTAAAGAAAAATTAGGGTGATGACGTGACAAAGTTAAAAGGGACATTTTTTGAAAGTTTAATGTTTTACATAGTCAACATTTATATAATTAACGTTTACAATGTTGAAACATGTCATAAATCTTGTATTAACGCTTTCACACCGGCGTGCATCACACGTGCTTGTCCCGTGAGGCGGCGTGACCCACCGTGATGCACGCAGCCTGACGGGACAGGCGCGTGTGACCACCCACACCGGTGATGCACGTCGCCCCATGGAACAGAGTGTCATTGGAAAAGTTGCAATCACATTCACTTTCATTACAATGGTGAAATCATCAACTGCGATTCTAGTCACGAACTCGACACACTTAGCAAATTTCGTTGAGCTTACGTCATGCATAAACCTCTTTTGGATTGCTAGATTAGTTACCGTATTCATCATGAGTGTGCTAGCACATCAAAGAACTTATACAAGTCGGGCAAAATGGGATCCTCAGTGATATAATGTGTTCCGAGCTTGGGCAGAAACGCTCCAGGTAAAAACTCCTTTTACGACCACTTCCTGGAAATGCAGTACGCTACACAACTACTCGAATTTTGTAGGATCGGTGAGCACTAACAGTGGTCTCCGTCCGACATCCCACTTCGTATCATGAACGGCTGAAAAGTGTCTTCCATAATAACAAACCCCTGTTTCGTTATCTTATTTTCATTAAAATATTAAACGATTATTTTTTCTCCGGTGTTTCTTTAAAGTATCATTAATTTTTGAGCGCGCCAAACTGTCCTATCCCCTGTCATCGTGAGAGCAAAAGCTCCCGGGACTCAGCCTGATTCCGATTTTGCAGCCGTAATTGCTGGTCTGCACGGTCAAGTCTATTTCAAGTCTATTCATCGAACTTTGGCAAGCATTACTTTCTACGTTTTCTACAACTATTGTTCGACGAGTCTCCGTGTCAATAAATATGTGGGAAGTAATCGTTCAGCGGTAAGATCTTTTGAGGATTTTATTTCGTTCGTTACGTTACACGTAAAATTCGCCTGGCTAAAAAGTCTCGGTGACAGTTCCTTCGTTATTATATAGCTGTTCGACGGCGGCGGGGGAATAAACGAGGGACCTAGGTTTTTGTCCTATGGCAATTATGTGCATATACCAGTTGCCATGATTGTCAAGTTAGAAAACTAACAAGACGGAAAACGAGACAACCGACGATACTGATTGACACGCCGGAATTCGCCTTCGACAAGGTGTCGCTGGACATAATGGACCCACTATCAGCGACAGCGCGAAATTCAAAATATATACTAACAATCCAAGACTTACTGACGAAATACTCCCTCGCCATACCGATGGAGAACGCGAACGCTATAGAAACCGCCAATACCCTGGTTTCGGAGCGCCAAAGGCAATTCTTACGGACCAAGACTCCAATTTTGTTAATGCATTAATTAAGCAAGTAGCCAAAAAATTCAGAATCTCTCGCTTCACTACAACAGTCTTTTTTCATCCAGAATCAAACGGCTCGATAGAAAGATCTCGCCAAGTCCTCACCGACTACCTACGCAATTACGTCGCTCAAAATGACTGGGATACATAGCTTAATCTCGCCATGTATTACTACAATACAAGCGTACATGAGCGGACACAGTTCACACTGCATGAGAGCTAGTCTTCGGAAAGCTAGCTCGTACACCCGCCTCAGACAACCCACCTGTGTTAACATCCGACGACACATATAAGGAATATCTCCGGGACCTGCAGTCTCGCCTGGTCTATGCCCAAAGAGCCGCACGCGACAATTCAACGCAGGCAAAACAAAAGTCAAAGAAATATTACGATGAAAAAGTAAACCCGCTACCATTCGTCCAGGGGGACCTGGTCTACCTCTTAAAGGAACCACAGAAGGGCAATTTGGGACCCCGGTACACGGGTCCGCACCAGATCATTGCCGTGTACCCAAATAATAATGTAAGACTCGCATCGTCCATACGAATAAGCTTAAAATCGCAAAACCTCTCTCCCGGGAAGAAGCAAGCGAAACTCCACCCGCGTAAACCCCTACGCCACCACACACGAGCAACAATGGACATAGCCCTCATCTCCATCCTCATCATCGCGGCCACCACCACCGAGGCCCTCGCCGGGTACGACACTGTGGTGGTCAAACTCTTAACACAACAGTCTTCTCGACTATTGATGAGCCGCCGTGCAAAACATCACCGGACGCCACCAACACCGCAACGAAGCAAAGCGAATACAACTGCTGCAATTGGCCCAATTTGGCACCACAGAGGTCATACAATGCAAGGTGGAGGTGGACCGGACCGTGTACCACTGCGGGATGTTCTCGAACACATCCGTGGTGGAAAACGGCCGGGAGTAATATTTCTTACAACCACACGAGACATGCCAGATACTGATATGAGCTCAGGAACCTTCAAACTAACGCCCACCACGATCATAACCGGTATCTCGCGGGATAACGATAGCTGGGAGTCTGAGGCACGATGGGACCTGCACCGAGTCTACATATAGTGACCCGTACGGCACTTGGACGAACGTGGTGGTCCTAGCGCTCATGAAAATATCAATAGAAAATTACTTTTGTATTCGGCATTTTTGGACACGGAATATGACAAGCGCTATCGCGCCGCTTGGCATTCTTGGACACGGAATATGACAAGCGCTATCGCGCCGCTTGGCATATATCGATTGGGAAACAATAATGACCCGTGGCACTCAAACGGTTAAAATCTTACTATTGTAGCCGCAAGCTTTAGAGAACGTCGGGCTTGCAGTTGTAGCACATCGGTACGGAGCGGATGTTATGCTGCGTGAAGCGGCTCGCTGCCAAGAACTCGGCAGGTAGACTCGTAGAGGTTGCAATGGACGATCGGGCTGGTGGTGTCCAGACTGGGTGGACCTTGAGGGCGCAGCTCGGCGATGGTCGTACGCTGTAGTTTCTCGATATACGGTGATGAAGTTCCAGGAGGAGGCCTCGAGTTTCTCTCAGGATGTGGTCTGACGTGGTGATTTAGTGGCAGGTTCCGCAAAGACAAGGCACGAGTACTTGGTAGAACGAGAGTATATTCTGATTCTTTGGTACAAGTTACAAATTACAATAATGCGGTTAACTTCTGCCGATGAGCAGCGTAGATAGTAATGATCAGTATGACTGCTCGTAAGATAATGCTTCACTCGGGTAATGGTCATTGGGTAAACAGCTGATTCATCGTTGGTTTTTGCTGCTACAAATAGACGTTATTGTTAACTAGTCGAGTATAGACTTCTTCAAGATTTTTCCAATTTAGCGTGGTTTATCTTCCTACAATTTGTGATAAACATTAAGAATCGTATTTTTTCCGTTAATACTAACATAATTTTTTCGGATACATTGTCTCATTTCGAAATATGGAATATTTTCTATATTTGCAGTGTGTGATACATGTTTACTATTTTCCATATTTTAATTACTTTTTGTTCTAATATGCGACATATATATATGGCGCATGCACCTTCTTTTATGTCGTCTTCCACTTCATTCTCCTTGCTTCCAACTTACTCGCTATCTTTCCTCTTTCTCTCTATCTCACATCCACTCACACGCATTATTTCTCACCACACTCTTACCAACGTAGAAATTGTGTATTTGCAACGTATTATTTAGTACGTTTTCACTATATTCGCCGTTTTTAACGTGTTCAATGTTTCGGCGACTATATCGACGATGAACGCGTTTAGGTTAAGCACGTAGGACCCTTGTGCTGTGTGCTACTGTAGTAGCTAAGCGGAAGGCAGTCCTCTCTGCTAAGAAGAAATGGCGACGTAAGGAGGAAATGAAGAACTGGAGAAAAACACGCGGAGGTAGGAGGAGGAGAAGCGGCGAGGAAGAAGAAATTCGAAGGAAAATAAACGTAAGATTAGCTCAAGTAGGATCGGCCGACAACAGGACCCCGATCGCTCCTAAGGAGGAAGGAGCACCCCAGGAATTCACAACGAAGACCGCCAGAAGGGACTTACAGGATCGGTACCCGAGGAAAGTCACATGCAAGGAAGAGAGGTAAGTGACCTGCGACCGTGACTGCAGGTGGTATCCGCAGATACCCAGACGG
>NW_016908524.1:356871-436942 GCF_001483705.2 Eufriesea mexicana | reverse complement strand
ATGCAATTTCTCAATTTTAACTCGTTGACAGTTTATCCCGGATAGAACTTCAAGTACTATACAAGAACTAATTACTAGCAAGATATATATAAAACATGTTTTTTTATGTTTTTTAATTATATACCGAAGTGCTTTCGAACATAAAAGTATTTGACATTTTTTGGACCTGAATTAGTAATTTTATCACACTGTGAAAGGGTTAACGAATGATACGGTAATATAGCGATCTTCTGAAAACTCCTTTTTCGTACAATCTTTATGATAATTTTCTTCTCAGGGTACGTTTGACCGTCTATATGGATTTTAATATTAAGATCCTTGAGAAATTTCCCTTTGGTGAACCAACATACTCACCAAGTTACACGTCTTCTTTTCAATTAGATCATCCGTCTTTAAATTTTCGGAAAGATAGCGTGCCATTTTTAATTTCGAGATGATGCATATGCAATTTCTTAACTTTAAGGGATGATATGGTAATGCTACGATCTTCCGGAAATTTCTTTTTGTTTATAATCTTTACTATAATTTTCCTCCAAGGGAAAATGTATCTCGCGAAGTATAAAGAGGGGTGCGTTTGACCGTCTATATGGATTTTAGTGTTAAGACCTTTGAGAAATTTCGCTTTGGTAAACTCTCCTCGGCAATTGCCAGATTATAAGCAATCCGAATGCGCAGGGAAATCCGGCTCGTTCTTGTAACTTCTAAAAGATTCACAACAGTTGCATTTATCCTTCGTTTACTTCGGAGCCGGTTTCGAGCCGGTACATTCGTATTTTCTTCCTGCCGAGCTTCCTTCTTTTGAGAAGTGCAGCTTTGTAACATCAGTCGCGTAGCAGTTTCCCGGGATTATTCTGCCAGTAACCTTTCCACCAAGTTTTCAGAAAAATTCATTACGTCTTCCGGAAGAATATCGCCGCGTTGCTGAATAATATCGCTATAGGCTGAAATTCGCCGAGTAATTTTTATCGCGGCTGTTAAATTATTTCGCGTAAAAAAGGAACTCGGCGTTCATTCGAGTGCGAACACAGCGAAGCGAAGAAGAATGAAGAGCGGAAAGTCCTTAAAGGTGGTTTACAAGAAAACTGCACGCGAATGAAACGTCCTCGAGGTCTCAGTCGCACCTGAGATCTTCCCACCTCGTCTCGCAACGTTAAAGTAGCAATCGACAGCGAAGTCGAGCATAAAAAAGGAAGTTTTCTTAGCACGCGGCTGTTACGTAGCATGCCAGGAGATTCGCAACTGTTGCATCCGTCTTTGTTCATTTTTCTACCCTTGTTTCGCGTTCTTCCTCGTCGCTGCCGCATCCTTCACCCTCCGCGAAGACACCGCAAAGAGGAGGCACGCGTGGTGTCAGGGAGGAAGAAGCAGCGAGAGGAAGAAACGAAGCGAGACGAAGATAGAGGAGAGGCGTCCCGACGCGGTGCGTCGCGGTGGACAGACCGTGCGCGTGGAAGAATCGCAAGAAAAGGCGAGGGGCGGAAAGCCACGCAAACGAAACGGCACGAACGACCGTGAGCGCCCTCGACGAGCGGCGTCGGGACGTTGAGCGTCGCGGCGCGCCGTGAAAACCGAGGGACGACGGCGTTCGAGTCAGTCTGCGTCCGCCAGTCGTCGCGACGTCCTCGCATCGCGGTGGCCTGCGCCGATTCTTCGTTCATACGTGAACTATCGCATAACGAGGGACCGACGTTAGCGGCTAAAGTCTTTCCAGGATATCCTCTCGCAAATTCCGCACCGTCGAAACGGAGAGACGTCCTTCGTGTTCCTCGGAACGTCCCGTTCTAATCTTCGCATTCGAGAACGTTCGTTTTTCTCGCCTTCGAATTCTCTTCCCCGAGGATAGTCTTCTGTGCGAGCAGGGCTGGCCGGGTGTCCTCTTTCGGAAGATCGAGACCGACTGTCGATCCGCGATCCGTCGTAGAGTGTCACGAGGACTCTGACCGAGTTATCACGGCGTGATCTCGATCGGTACGCAGCCAGGATAGTGTTTTCACGGGGGTACGTACCCCTGCGGATCACGAGTCGCGAAGCTCCGCTGCCATCGAGGATTCACCTTCCTGTCCCGGTCGCTCTGTGCCGTATTTCGCTTTTCTCTCTACCGTTTCGCCACCTTTTTTCCTCGCACCTGTGCACGCCGAACGCTGCCTTGGCACCAGCACACCGGGTGCGAGCGAGACTAGTCGACGTGGAAAGGAACCGAAGGGGAAAAACAGAAAACTCGAGAGCCTGCTCGTGGACCTCTTTCCGATTCTTCTCTTCGCTCTCTCCTCTCGAATCACGAACACACGGTGTGCACCGCTGGATGGATCGTCGACTCTGATACTCGACCCGATATTTGTCCACCATTGTTCGGTGAGTAATTTCAAAAGTAGACATCCGTATGTGCACCTCGCGCCCCCGTCACTGTGTCGCGATTCATTAAGCGGGATTATCCTTTAACTCGATTTCTCTCGCATTTTTCCGCCGCACCACGTTTGTTGCTTCCGCAATTTTCCGATAAGTTCGAAGCGTTGCCTTGCTCTTTCTACGAATACTTCCGATATTCGCCATTTTAAACGATCGTTTCAGATGATTATCAATTATTTTTCTTATTCGTCACGATATTTATCGTTAATCACGAATTTTCTTCTTTTTCCTTCGATTTCGTTTTAAATTCCATTTGGAAAATTTCTCTCCCACTTTCGGGTCTATCGTCTCTCCCCATTTTTCTCCCGACATCAGGCAAACATTAAGGCGTGAAACATTTTAATCGCGAACGCGTTAAGCCGGTCATTCCGATTTCTCGTACACCTCGCATCCATTTGCAGTCTGGCGATAATTTTTCATATAATGAAAAATGCATCGACGTAATGCGCGATTAAGATAATAGACTTTTACCGGCGATTCCGTTGAAAGTCTGTAAAATCGCGCCGATGTCCCTTAAAATTCTGGACGGTGATTAATGCGTGATCGTTACACGGGAGCAACTAGCGTCGGATTAATTTTCACACAGGCACGCGGTGTGCCGCTAGATTCGAACAATAGTAATTAAATTCTTTGGACGCTAATGACCGCAAGCACTTGTGTCTCGTGCAAATGATATTTAAATTAGTACGCGGCCTGTATATTAATCGTGCCAAACAGAGCACATTTTCGTGACGATTGTGCGACTTCCGGAACGTTGTTAACTGATCCAGCAACGGTAATAAATATTTTCGCGTAATTTACATTCTCCATTCCCCCCTTTTCCCGCAAGCTCTTGAATATGTTTAGCAAACGGGTCCGCCGTTGCCTGATACTTAACACAGTTCTCGCGTAGCGAAAGAAAGGGTTCATAAAAATGCACCCCGATCCATTGTCCGCCTTTGTTATTACGTTAACAACGCGTTGTTCGTGAATAATAAATCGTCGAAATTTTCACGCTGCCCGCGTTAAAACGAAGCACGTTATTCACGATTTTCGCCAAGGGGTGGCCCAGAAATTCGCGCCGCGACCAAGGGCAATGCGATTTTAATAGATACCAGGATGCGATGAACGAAGATAGCAAAAGTGGACGTCGAAGCGAATTTTATTCCGCGTCCACAACGATTACGCGACACGCGATCGTTGAAAAATCACGATGTCCTGAAAAATCGTAGATTTACACGGATCGTAAGTGCAGAGATCGGACGATTGCACGGTGTATAAATAATCCACGGATAATTGTGCAATAACCACCCTTTTCCCATGTACACGAGCTTCATGCTTAAGATCGTTATCTCGACGTGGGAGAAATTTATCCGAGGTATCCATTTTTAAAGCACTCTGTTTTTAATTATTTAACGTCGAGAAGTACATTCTCTTTTTTCTTATTTTGTTTAATAAACATGGTAATTCCCTATGTCGCGATATTTATTTATTTATTTATATTAACGGGTAATAACCCTTTGCTAACAAGAAAAATAATGATATAGTACAGAGTCGTCTAGAGTTGTTGCTGGCCAATAAAAGATGAAATAAAAGTAATGAAAGAGTAAGAGTAGGTAATAAAAAAGTTGTTGTCGACTTAAAATGAGTGGGTGAACAGACAAAATTTTAGAATTGGGAGAAACACTTAACAATGTAATAGTGTGCGAGGTATCGAAATTAAATAATTCTACGATTTAATTATTATACGATTTCTTATTTTTGAACAGACAAAATTTTAGAATTCGAAGAAACAGTTAATAATGTAACAGCGTGCTAGGTATCGAAATTAAATAATTCTACGCGTCAATTATTATACGATTTCTTATTTACTGCTCAAAAAATATCATCAGCCTTATACTAGAAAATTTTTCAACTCGAACCCTTCTTTAACCAGAAAATCGTCGAGCGCAAAGGGTTAACACTAATAAAGATTCTGTTGAAACAGTTGTAGTGATCGTAAAGGTGCTTGCGTCGTCCCTGTTTCAAAAAATTACGGTATCTTAAAAATACATAGGATGAATCTAAATGAAACATACATCAAATTTGGGAAGAAAATATTGTCAAAACAAAATTACCGAAATATTAAAATTACTTTCGCACAGTGTACGATTGACGTTTTCATTTTCGAGTGTGCACCCCTGGCAATAATTTTAGAACCGACCGCGAACCTGGGATCACCGGGACGATATCGCGGTGGAAGATCGATGGCAAAGAGAAATAATTACGAATCATCGAAATAGGTATATCTAGCTTCTCCGAACATGCAGTGAAAATGATTTCGCGTTTCTTCGTCGTTGTGTTCCTTGCTTCAGCCTGTCGGTCAGCGCATTCAAACGTTTGATTCCCTCGTTGCGTCTGTGCGATGCAATTTCTTTTTTTCTCCTATCTATCTGCCTCTCTCTCTCTTTTTTTAATCTTCGATGAGTGTAGTATTTTGAAATGAAGCTGCAACCGGCGAGGTATTTTAAAAGTACGAAGAGCGCGCTGCGATGAGGCTTGCCCGCCATGTGTGTGCAGTAATTTATTTTTTTCCGCCTCTCGCCATACGATGGTTCCTCTCGGTACGCAGTGGCCGTTCAAATATTTGACGGCTGGTTTATGGGAAAGAAACAGGGAGACGTTGAAATTAACGATATTACGACGGGGGGGAAAAAAGCGCGAAATAAAAATTCAGACGATCGCTTCGATTAATTTCGCTCATCGATCGTTTCGTACCGTCCGTTATCTCGTGTATATTAAATTCTTCCTTTTTGCCACGGCGGTCCCGCGGCAAACGAAGCGACAAGGGTGGTTCCGCGAAGGTTTTATAAACGCGCGGAAAGTTTCATGGAAATTGGTTCGCTTGGTTTGAATTCCTCGTGCAACAGAGTGCCTCGGACTCCAAATAGACAGGAGGCGAGAAAGTTTCTAAATGATATCTAGCTTGTAAGTTCATAACGAAGGGTTTCTACCCTCAATCATAACTTACGAGTTATTGGGAGGCGGCAGGGGGAGTTTCGTAGCCGGTTCAGCCCCGCCGCAGACGGTGGTGAACCTTCCTCGCTTGGCCATCCCGGTGCCTTTATTTTCTTATCTCTTAAATCTTCTTATCAATTTTTTATGAGACCCCTCGAATCTAATTGCTCGCGGTAATTCCGTGACGAAGTTACTTATTCGGGTAATAAGGCGGCATGAATTATTGATGCTATCGGCGATGTTTTAATCGTTTATAAATTCGCGGGAACAACGGGGAGAGCAGTGATCGGAGATGAGATAAAACGAGAAGCTTTAATATGGTAATTGGACGAATTTTGCAAGGAGTATAAATTACGAAGTAGAGATCCGAGATAAAATAGGTGATGAAGGATGTCGTGGAAATCTCGTTGCTGGTATTATTATTTCTATTTTTTTACATCTCTCTCTTTCTCTCCTTTTCTCGTTCGGTTTAATTTGTTAACACGACGAGGGAAAAACGAGAAAAGTGGAGACGTAATGTTGTTATGCGTATCGTGGCTTATCCTTTATTTTAAATTGGCTTGATAATGGAATGATAACATTGATATCGATAACCGTACGCGAATATATTAAGCTGAATAGCACTCGAAATTTATGCATCCATTGCGGAAGCACATTAGATTAATCACTTATTAATCTACAACAAATATTCCGCATATATTCCCCTCAAGATGAGATATACGAGCCCGGTTCTATGAAATATAGTACTGTTGCACAAACGCCGAACAGACTGAACCCTGTTTTCAACACGTTCCATCTATATTACCGTAATAAACAGTTTGTCTCGTTAGTTATTGGTTGGCACGTACAACGTTAAGGGGTAATTAATTAAGGCACGATTGGTAATTCAACAACTTTTGCCTATTTAATTTCTTCGTTACTCGGATCAGTCGTATCATGGACTTATCGATTCTTTCTGTCACTCGAGTGGTTCGTATCATAATTATCTCCGTTTACCAATCGTGATATCCTGTCTATTTCAAATAGAGGAATAACTAAAAATTACACGTTCTAATTATTCCCAATATTAAACCAATAATTTATATCGCAATTAACTCTTTGACTGCCACGCCGAAATTGCATGTTTCGCTCAGGACGCCACGGAAGTATTTTTATTAATCAAAGCATATAATGGAAAAATAGCGATAAATTAGTGATACGAGATAATATTTTTACCCAATGGAGCATTTATCGTGCGATTACCTTGATGCCTTGGTAACGATTGACAGCGACACAAACTGTCAATTTTCAATCAATTTTTACAATTGCAAGTATAATAGTTCAAGCCCTTCGGTCATCAATGACCACCATGGCGTCACAGGAGAAACCATGGCCGGTCATATATGACCAACGTGCCAGTCAAAGTGTTAACAGGCAGAAAGGAGAAAAAATAAGAAGAAATTCTGATTGTGGCAATTTTGATCATGCTTCCACGTGATTATTCCAATAAAATTTTCCAATAAAAGATTCGAAAAATATCTTATTGGCGGTCATGGGTGACCACCGTGGCGCCTTGGTAGCGATTGACAATCGACTAACTGTCAATTTTCAATCAATTTTTACAATTGTAAGTGTAATAGTTCAAGCCCTCCGGTCACCAATGACCACCGTGGCCATATACGACCAACGTGGCAGTCAAAGTGTTACAACATACCATTTTGTACTACGCCATTACCCAAGTAAACCCTAAATTCTGTCACTCGAAAGAGTAGACACACAAAAATACGTATCTCCAAAATTAAAAAAGCTCTGCTTGCATGCACAGCTTGCTCGATCACTCGAGCTTCCGCAGGAATGTATCTGACTGTAAATAATCAATTTTTCCGTTTCATTGTTCCAGGTGTCCGAGCAGTGCCAAGGGAGCACGTAGCCGAACGAATAGAGAAAAGTGACGTATGTAAGTGTGAAAGTGAGCTGAAAGGAGCGAGCAGAAGTGCAAGTTGGCAGGCCTACTCCTTCGATCTCCGGTATCCTGTTCGTCCGACAGAAACGTAAGTTAATAAAAAATGTCATGTCACGTGAACGTTCAACGAGTATGTTATCACCTTCCCTATGTCCAGTCGGTACAGTCCTAGACAAGAAGGTGGACGCTGTACATCGTTGATAGGCGTCTTGGTTGGTGAACGGGTTAACATGCTGGAAAGAATTTCGCGTTAGAACGCAGCGAAGCACTTATCCTTACCCTCGTGTCAATGATTATAGCAGTTGCTTGGATAAATAACTAGAAATTGGGTAAATATTGTTCTCGTTAGAAGCGCCGGGGCGTTTACGTTAGTCGGTTTAATTAGGAGGGTGCGGAGTGTCTATTCGGGACCTTTAATTCTCAGAACAAATTCGATAATTTCCAAATTTCGCGCACCTCGATATTTGTTCAAACAACTGACACTCGCGTCTATGGGAATAAAGTGGGTCGTGGTATTCGCGAGGAATTTGGCTGTCGTTCGGCACCACCCTGTTTGGGCGTATAGGGATTCTTTGAAGTCTTATTCCTCGGGAATCAGTGAAGGCATCGAGTTGAAAGTGGAGACGTATTGTCAAGGATACGTACCTCCTTCTTTATTCCATTTCGAATATTCCATTTCGAATTTTGGCTATCATCGTGCTGCATTTTATACACGGATGGACGTTGAAAGAGGATTCCCCGAATATTCGGTCGTGTCACTTGAGAATATCTTTGCTTCTCGAGGCTATTGTTTTTACTTGTCCACGATAATGGAGGTGCTGGTATATCGTTGTATATTATATCGAATGATATATTCTCCCGTGTATTCGATTTATTCGCAACAGATGAACAATCGCTTTTGCCAAATCATTTGTGTATAGGAGTAAGCATTAGTATTTCAAAGTTGACACTAGCGTGGAATGAAAGCAATCGATGCAGTAAATTCTATACACAAAGCGTGTTTACGCAGTAACGATAAGTGCTTCCCGTTTTGATCTCGATTGTTCCAGATACCGCGTTCAAAACATCGATAACTATTGTTACACTCAATAAACTATGTCTATCGAGGATATGTGCGCTACAAAACTATACGAAAGGGGATATTTACTGCGCCATTTTTCTTTCTCTCTTTTCCCCCCTTTTTCCGAGATCTGGTATACACGTTCGATATCTGAAAAGAAATTTAAGTTATCGATTGCACTCGTAAATTATCGCCGAATACGATCATTCTCGAGTAAAGAAATGTTTATACGTGAAACATATTAAAGAATATTAATATTGTACATCAAATCGTATAAACTGTAAGTTCGTTTATATTTCCTAGAAATTTTCAAACAATGCAAACAAAACGCGTTTGATTATTTTAATTATCGTGCTTATTAATTATTTTAATTTCTTCGTTCCATTCGCTTAAAAGGATTCTAACTGCAAAATGCAAAAAATGATCCAAATATGAACGAACTTATGAACTAATCCGATATACGTTCATAAATGGATACATGAATAAAATATATTAAAATCGTATAAAATACAGGAAAAATACGCGCTATGATAATCCCATTCGTATACCTTCAATGCATATCTTCGATGCGAATGTATATGATATTTAGAAACAGAAAAAAAAAAAAAAAATGGTGGAACGTGAAAACGTTATTTACTTGATATTTTTATTTTTTATTTTTTTTTTTTTTTTTTTGAGAGAGAGAGAGAAATTTTCTCATTGCACGGGTACATTTTAATATTTACCGACCGATAAAAGGTATTGTCTAGTACACGATAAATTCGTCGAATACGTCTGTATCCGTGATAGAATGATCATTTATTCTGGTGTTTATTTTCATAGTATTTGATCGAGTGACGAACTTCTTGAACGTTATCGTGTCGCGAATATTACGATCACGTGATTAATCATAGACGTCAAAAATGTATAGCAAACGCGTTCCATGATTGGTAAACATTTTACGAAAGATCAGTTACAGGACTCACGTCCATTTACTAATTACATACTATTGCTCGATAGTGTAGCGACTTTATGACGCTCATTAGCCATATGCGTGTGGGAACATTAGCTGTATCGGTTTTGTCATTAGCAGAACTTCTATTTTATGTCATAAGCTCTAAAAGTCGATGGCAATACTTTGATTTTCCCTTCCTACGTATAATTATGGACGTCATTCGAAACTATTAAAGTAGTTAGCTTTCGATGAGGGACATTGATCGATGTTTGCTTACGAAGTTTATTTGTATCTCTATCAGCCATTTTTGAGGGAAATTTCACCACTAATTCGTTCTCCTTTTCTTTGGTTATTTAATTATAAATAATTAATCGTTAAATAACTTTTCGTTACGTTTATTTCCAATTATTAATTGTCAGAGGGTGTATACTATTTGTATCTCTATCAGCCATTTTTGAGGAAAATTTCACCACTAATTCGTTCTCCTTTTCTTTGGTTATTTAATTATAAATAATTAATCGTTAAATAACTTTTCGTTACGTTTATTTCCAATTATTAATTGTCAGAGGGTGTATACTATTTGTATCTCTATCAGCCATTTTTGAGGAAAATTTCACCACTAATTCGTTCTCCTTTTCTTTGGTTATTTAATTATAAATAATTAATCGTTAAATAACTTTTCGTTACGTTTATTTCCAATTATTAATTGTCAGAGCGTGTATACCATTTGTAACATCAGTCTCGTTATTTTCTACTTTACCCTTAGAATGGGAGACATATTAGCATTAATCAAACTGAAATTAATTAATGAAACTTGCGCTATTATCGTGGACTTATCGATTTTATTTTTCATCCTCGCATCGAGTACATTGACGACCAATTTATTATAGGAGGGATATTAATTATCAAGGTAGAATAAATAAGCTTGCAAATAAATGTTGTTCACGCGTCACTTCAGTTTACAAACTCGCCATACATAATTTCAGAAACGTCGATGTTTTGCTTACCGTTGTGTAATGTTGTTTCCTCGTTTTAAATCGCGTAAACGTCTGATTAATCGAGGACCTTCCAAACTATCGATTCTATCGTTCAGAAAAATACGTAATATCTTGATCGTGGATCATCGCGAATAATGCAAAGGTGCACTTAACGCGTTGAAGAAAGATTGGAAGAGAAAATAATCCAAAGCTTTCGATTTACGATATTTGTAAAATTAATTTTGCACTTTCTCGCGGGAACAAAGAAAACTGAAAGGGCTTTAATTTACTCGATCATGATAAATAACATAATCTTACCGTAACAACGAATGCAAAACGCGTGTACGTAAAGTAACGCGTAAGAAGATAATTTGATAATACGTAGGTATGACCATTCATAATTTTCCCTCGCGAATTCGAATAAAACGGAAAATTCTTTAGCTGTAAAATCATTCCGGACATTCACACCTTTATAATTCATTCGCGTCTTTTATTTTCCTATCGATTCAGTCATTATCGTTTAATTTCGATTATTATTTTATTATTTAATATTTTTTCAATTACTCCACGCAGTTACTATCGCGATATTAAGCTCTGGACACCGTGTTTCACGATATTCCACAATATTTCGCGATATTTTTAAACAATCGGATGACAAATACAGCTCACCAGGGGAATCCGAAAATAGAGGTGTTAGAATATTTTTCCATGCGATTGTTCCCCGTTGTAAGTTCTGTTCATCTCGTAGCCGTATCGCGACTTCTCGATGCGGTGGCTCTTACTCTCTGAAATCCAACGTGTTAGTATGGTTTACTTTGAAAAAAGCTTTCGTGAAAGCTTGTGCTTGGATAAACCTGAAAGCAGCATGGGACGTAGTCATCTTTCAGGACTAGCTCGGCAGCAAAATTGCCAAATGGTGTTTCTCGTTTCGACGCCCACGGCTGCAAAAAGCGATACGTTTGGATTGAAATGATCCATTGTATTGCTTTGTATGCGAATGCAGCGTGCAATGCAAATATCTGCCGTTCCTACATAATTTCGTTTCACTGCGAATAATGATGTGTCATTGCTGCTATTACGTGTGTCGCGCGTGTTGCGTATTCCTGTAATATCGCAAAAAAGGAAACGGAATATATCCCGTGTTAAATATTTATACAACAACTTACATGCTCTCCTGTACGACTAAATTATGCGTACGTATACACGCATGCTCGTTTAGCTGCTGCCGCCGTTGCTGCGTCGGCCATGGTGGCTCCATTACGGAATTTACCTGTACAGATAAACCCTGCTTTTCCCCCTACGTCGAAAATCGTGGTTCAAGAGATTCTTTTAAATCCGATCTTCTTAATTCCACCCCCCGGAAATATCCTCGTACTGGATGCTCTTGCACGCGAGATTTTTCAAATCGGTCCGAGAAATATGGTCTCGGATATTAAATAGGTAGATCGTAAATCGGGGTAGTTGTCAGGGGTCATGGTATCGCGTTGTGTCGACAACACGCGTGCACGGATTAAAATACGTTATTAAAATATTTTATAAAACACGCGTATTCGAGTATTGAAATTCGCTTTGCGTGCTTTCGCATGGAATCTATCAATCGACGTTTTGTCGCGTTAATATAACCTCGGTATTCGAGTATTCCGTTACGCGTAAGTAATAATATTTATTATCATCGTTAACGATTGTTATCGCAATAAATTGATGGCGAGCAACGCGTGAAGTACACGCGTGCACGTGTACTCGAAATTACACGGGAAACGGGTATCCCTAGCAGTTATTCGTCGTTTGTTATTACTCGAGCGATTCAACGACCCGCTGTACAAGAAACAGACGGATGAATGTGCATCGGGTGCAAGAAAAATGTACATGAACTGTCAGGGGTGGTCGGCGGGATTGCGGAGGCTAAAAACGGAGGTAAAGAAATAAACATAGGGAAGTAGAGTGAATGAGGCACGGGAGGAGCGTATACGCAAAGAAATAAAGATGGAGGAAAATATAGAAAACCCGCGGCGGGGGTCGGGAGGGAAATAGAGAAGTAGGAGATGAGGATAAAGAGAGATTGGGGAGGAAAAGGAGAGAATGATCCCAAAACCCAACGGAGTTGCTGGCACCACGAAAAATAGGGCTCTGGAGCCCTCTTACCATTTCCAAGTTACGAGCGACATTACCGACATATCCCGCATAACACAACGGTGGGCAAAAGTCGAGGATAATCGAGGAAAATTCCGGCGCGAGATAGGTCAATAGGAAGGAGAAGGAAAAAAGGCAACGTAGGGAAATTGCAATGACCAGCCACTTCTGTTTTTCGACAGTGATTGAAGGGATCAAGACGATATTGCGTCCGGCACCGTTTCCCTTCGGGATAGTACTATTGTTTGCCGATGACATACGCTCGTAGTAACGCGACGTGTATGTAAGCTGATAGCAAGAACTTTTACAAGGCTTTCACGTTTCTCTGTAACGCCATTCTTTCATGGATCTCGCCATTTTTTTCTTTTTGTTTCAATACCGTGCAATTTAACTCTTTGCACTTTGAGTTATGGTTGTAGACAGTGTTATTGATGATATCGATGGTCTTTCCGGATATTTAGCTGGTTCCAATTGAATTTTTGCAACGTTACTGTCATACATTCCATAGAATGAAAATCGTTTCAGTACCATTTTACGATTATTATTTAAATATTCCGAGTACTACCGAATTATGTCATAAATAAACCATTCAGCAAACAAACTGATTAGTTTCATTTTCCGATTTTAACATATAGAGGTACGTTACTGTTTAATTTTTCAAAAAATAAATTAATAACGATAAACACTTGATAAAGCATATCGAATTGGTTAACCCTTTGCATTCGAGAGATGCTTGTCAGTCGCCATTTGATAAAATTTCGAAGCTCGATATTAATTAATATATCAAATTTAGAATAATGTAACAATGTACGAGGTACCGAAATTAAATGATTCTACGATTTCTTACTTGCTGCTCAAAAAATGTCATCAGCCTTATAGCAGAAAATTTTTCTTCTTTAGCCAAAATATCGTCGAGCGCAAAGGGTTAATATTCCGAGCGAAAAATTTATGGATTGTCCATCGATGTTTCTTTCAAAATACCCCCTTGACTTAGAAAAGATACGAGGTCTGCAGGTGTGATTGATGTAAATTAATTTCGATTTTATAATTCCGATTATTTTAATTTTTTTCCCCGTTGCGGTGACGGTGATGGATTAACCGAAAAGCGCGCTTTCATATATCGTTCGTTTAATTGGACATCGAAGATTTTCAACTGCGTGGCAATAAATTTTCAAGCGAATGTGAATTACGAGCACGTAAAATTTTAATCCCCTTCTGATGATCGTTTTGACGCAGCATTAAACGGGGAACAAGATTATTACAAGCATCGATGATCGAAAATTGTTAAGCACCGTTATTAACCACTCCCCTGAGACAGAGATACATATTGCGTGTACTTGGAGACCGTCGGTGCAATCAAAAAGTAACACTTCGCTTTCAAAATCCATTTAATTTTGCATTATATTTCCCATGGAAATATACTCGGGTAATTACGGTAAATAATTATCATGCTATTTACGTACATTTACATCCACGTTTCTCCTTCCGCAGAAAAACCTATTTTTATTAATTAATATTTTGCTTCCATCTTCCGTTTTTATGTTTTATCCCTCGATTAAAAATGTTTACGTTTTCATCGAGTTTTCGTTGATCCGTGTTAGAAATGTTTACGTATCTATGGAAAATGTGAAATGTTTAATGGAGATACGGACTGTACGGAACACGTTACTTCACGTGGTATTAATACAATAGCCAAGTGGAATTACGGTACTGTATATGTTGATTCACGTGTACGGATCGCGAAGTTCGCATCCTGCTGCGTTACGAACCTGTTACATTTAAAGATTACGCGGATTTCTCCGCGTATCGAACTGTTCCACATTTTATCCTCTTGGCGCGTAAAATTTTTAAAGCAACTTTTGTCGCATGAAAATACTTGAATGCGAGCGTATTGTAGCGATCGGTATAAAAGATTCGTTTCCATTACGCAGGAAGCCGTATGCGCGAAAAGGAAAAAGGGCGAGCAAAAAAATAGGAAAAAGAAAAACGACTGAATACGCCGTGTTTAATCATTCGTGGTATTATATCGAGAAACGAGGATGAATAAAAAAAAAAAAAAAAAAAAAAAAAAAAGAAAAAAGAAGGAAAAAGAAGAAAGGATAGAAAATCGTTACCGATTGTCGCCTCGATCGTTTCATTCAATTTTCTCAACCCCTTTGCTACACCCGAAATATCGGTTTCGTGAATTTTTCGAAAAATACCTCGCGCGGATATATGTTAAAATATATAAATTTCGAACGAGATCTGAGAAATCGCATATTTTTCGAGGTATTTTTACACACGGTACTTGGAAAACTTGCAAGCTACCATAGGAGTACGATGTTATAATATGTGATACCATATCTGTTGTAATTTCTCAAATAAAATTGCAGCTTTTAATAAAATACGTAGGGAACTATTCGTATGCAGTTGTATAGCAACACAGTATATAAAATGTATTATCAATGAAAGTTGTAAATATACTTATGCAGATATAAAGAAATGTACGTATCCATGTGAGTTACAATAATATAGGATACTTTTATTTTATTGATTAAGGGTGCGATAGTCCAAGTGTTTCTATTGGAAACACTGCGGGGAATACTATATTAATACTAATTCTAATTAATACTAATTCCAGGAGTCAAATCCTAAATGCTGAGTAATCCATGGTTCAGTATTTATTTGCTTATTTATTATAGTTAAACCTCGTTCTTACCTCGGGTCACCGGACACGAGGCATCGTTCATAAGCCTAATTTAGAGAAATAGGCTTCAGTACTTAGGACTGGGCTGACAGTGGGCCGCAGGAGGTCGGGGCCAGGCTATATGCGTTGGCTTCAAACAACCCCTACCTTCAAGGTCATAAACCGAGGGTAACGTAGTCGCGGAGGGCCTCGTTTCGAAGGAGGAGTCTCCTCTACCACTGACCTTGGTAGAGGAAGAAGTCCTTCCTTTGGGAGTCGCAGATTTGCGGATCAAAGGCACACACCCTTGGTCCCGTGATCCGCCAATAGCTTTAATAGCTTAAAAACCCATGTCCAGTGGTCAAGCGAGGCAGCAGGCATTCAGTCAGTTCGAGTTTTAGTCGAATGAGTTAAAGATCAAGCAGATTCCAGTCTAGCTCTACGTCAGCTCTTAATCAGCAAAAATTTAGCCAAATTACTCTCCAGCGTAGTAGAGACTATGTGATTTTACAATAATGCTCTTGCTATTGTACCGTGTTTAAGACTAAGAGCTTCTAGAAAAATGGCCGTCAAATAGAGAAGGTTCACGAGACCTAAAAATCCTCATTAGCCTGCAACATCGCCTGACACCATAGTTGCAAACCTACGGTTTATTTCAACAATATCGACTCCCCCTCCCCCCTGGTCCAGGTATCAGATGTCGCGTTACATCTCTAATCTGAGAGCCAGCGCAAAAACCACGAAGCACGAGATCATTTCTCAACGCCCTAACTCGAAGGCCGCAAACATCGGTCCCTCTTCTAATCTTAACTATACCTCGTTGAAATCCCGCCACGCTGCGGTAACATTTATCTCCATTCCTTTTCCTTAACTGTATCATCAGTTATTTAAGCACCGCGTACTGTTCATCAAATCCGTGCCAGAGTGATAGCAGGCTTGCGCGGGCGGGAAGCTCGCCGCTGGAACAGCCAGACGATATAGGGCCTGCTCGATTTTACGCGATGCATTTTAATCGCCAGTTTAAACGTTACGGGCTTCCCCAGACTTCCAGGCTTATCCCGGGGATCCTGCGAGTTTCACGAATACCCTTGCGTAGCGAATGATACCGGGGGTCAAAAATTAACCCCCGACACTCGATGACTTTGTCACAGCTGCGGTACCGGAACAGCCCAAGTTTGCGCTTCCCAAATCCTTTCGTGTCTCGCCTCTCCAAAAATTCCTCGTCCGTTTCCTTACACCGTGAGGACTCATGACTGCGGTTCAGAAACTTCTATACAGACTATCATCGCGAGTTGTAAACTATTTCGTCGAGCTGACTGAACATTGCGAGAGTCCACGGATTGGATATTTTTCTTAAATTATTGGAGACTACTCGGACGAATAACTCTGCAGGAAGCAATGGGTATGTTTGTTTCTTCGTTTTCGAGGGTAGCTCGTCAATCAGGAGGACTCGATCGCTCCCCTCGAAGGTTTCGAGGATATTCTCAACGGGGCCCACGATCGCGGATACTCATAGGCTTCTTCAGCACACGATCTTCATTCTCGCCTCATAATTAAAGTCTGGAGACACCGAGTATTTTCTATTAACATTCCTGGCTAACCCAGCGTACTCAAAATGACCGCAGCCAGTACGGTATGTTGTACCATGGCCATTGCACGTCGTAGACACATTTCTGGGCAGCGGGAATGTCAGGCGTGTGTTCTCTCGCCTCTCCTATTCGTGAACCATTCTCTATTATAGAGAGGAATACTTAATTTTCACGGTCGATTAGCCCTCGAGACAACTTTCGAAGTATTTAAATCTATTTAGTCGATCGCTGGGAATGCGAATGGGGATGAAGTTCGTGAAGAATCTCTCCCGTTCGTATTCGCGATCTGCCTGTGTAGGAATTTTGCTGATAGTCGTACACGGGGAATTCCCATTCAGACGGTTTATAGAATTTGCCTTTCGCTTCGACCACATTTCTCTTCCTTTTGGTCACCGAATGATCCTGATGCTCAGCTGTCACCTTGAATCGATGGATAAAATTTCTTAATCCCTTTCCCACGTTGCGTGAAAGAATTTCCATTCTATTATTCCGGTTCCCTGGAATTTAGAACCCTGACATTCTGGGTCCTCTGGTAATTTAGATTCTAACGTTTCACGTCTTAATTTTCCGTCTTAGCTTTTTAATATTCCACGTTCTAGCTGTCCTAGTATCCTTTAATCTGATATTTTAAATATTTCACGATTTTAACTTGCCGTGTTGTTTACTTGGTACTATTACTATGATATTTTAGTTTCCTAGTAATTTAATATTCCACGTCCTAGTTATTTTAGGGTTTTACGGTCTTGCTCTCTAGTGTTACGTAATTTATCGTTTCTGCATCCGGATTTTAATTTCTGACCGAAGGGTTACTTTGGAAAACTCGTTGCTCTGAAGAAAGAACAGGCGCAAGGAGTCCAACATGGCCGAAATGTGTCAGGCTCATGAAGAATTACGATTACTAGGCTGAGCGGAATAACCACGTTAGTGTAGTTACGAGCTAATAACGTCAGGCTGTTGTAATACGTAACTAGCACTTGCATAACAAGTTTCGAACCGGTAATAACTAACTTTGCTTATTTAATCGTTTTAGAGATAGATTTAATAACGTTGATTAACTTATAATCGATTCATCGGCGATGAATCACAGGAACGCGAATTTAACGGAATTAGCCAAGAAAATTGGCGAAACGAAGTACCATCGTTTCGTATCGTTATCTGGAACGGAACGATATTCGACGATGGCCATCGATATCGATATTAATCTCTCAACTATTATAAAAAAAGGAAAATAACAATTCGAAAGCGTCATAATCCGCTATCGTTTTATCCATTTTGCCACTTTGCTGGTTTGAGAAATTCCACTTTTGTATTGCATTGTATTGTTATTCGATAACGGCTATAAATTCGGGAAAAACGGGAGGTGCGTGTCTCTTCGTCTTCCGTAAAATATTGCGGTCCACCTCGATCGAGATTTACATCCGAATTTATCAAAAAACCATGCTGCATTCCAGTCATGCGCGGGGAAGAATGGAAAACAATTACGTGTCTTTCAAAGCAGTCGTTAAGGCATGAAATACTCTGCCGATGCAACGCGCGTTCCCATCATTTTCCGCGAAATTACGCGAAATTTCGTGAAATTAAAGATCGATATTTTATTCTTGAACGAATGATTAAGCTGAAACGCTCGTTTCGCGGTTACGTGGAACAGCGTACGTAGATCGAACATCGTTTCAGATTCATTCGGCATGAAAATAGAAATCGGTAGCAAAGTCTGCATATTTTATATCTCGGTATTTGCTGCAGTTCCACACCGGGGCATGACATTCGTTTATCGTGCTATAAATTTCATTCACTTTGAAGCGCGTCTTGCTCTAGAATATCAGCGACACTAGCAGTGGTACAACCTACGTATAACGAGCCACTCGAATCGTCCTTTCGCACCAGGTGACCTGCTAAACCGAAATTATTCAGAGAATTTTATACCTTGTGTGTCATGTACACCTGAATAGCACTAACGAATAGGAAGAATAATGATAAAATAGACGGGATTAAATTTTTCTGATATTTTGTTTATCCGTAAAATATTACTCGCTAGTTTTCATTGAACTGCACTTCACAAGTGGATTGATAATAACGTACGCGTTTCACGATTAATTTGCTTGTTTGTTATGTGTCGTTAATTTTAGCAAATGGAACGTTTCATTCGTTTCAATGCCCGTGTAACACCTCATTGTGATGCACGGCAAGCTTCAATCGTGTTTATCAAACTTCCCATATTAGTTAGAAATTTATTTCGTATTAAAAATCGACCGGAATTGTTGCCGTTATTTATCGTACACCCTATATCGAGGTAATCGGGATAACGTGCAATCGTAATTGCATGGAAATTATCGTTCACTCGCTCGAGTGGAACTGTCAGCTGCGAAGGTATATCGGTGTTCGTTGTAAGAGGAAAAAGAAATATTGATAATATTAGCAAGGAAATAAGTAAAATATACTTGCCAATATGCGTGCGATATAAAAAGCGATTTACATAAAATTCCACGTTACCGTGAAGATCGTTAAATCAAACAGAATCTTGTCGCGTTGTTCGAGCAGGATAAATCAGAGTTCTCGAGAAATCCAGGGAGCACAAAGCGATTATTTAGCACGGGAAATGTATCTCATGGTACGAGCTTAAGTCGCCTAACGATACACCGAAGATTCCTATATTTATACAGTCGTCGCGAAATTCATGAGAAAGTTTCCAAGTAAAATTCTTGCTCCCTCCGAGTCTATTAGCAGGTATCGTCGTTAGCGGAATAAATCGTACGCGTAGAAGAAATAGGGGTTGGAAGTTGCCATCTTAAAAGAATCTGAGGAACGACTGAGGAAATAACGTAGTTGCACCTTTCGCGTATTCGATAATTTATTGCAAAATTAATTTTGACCTAGAATTTTACATTTATATTTAAAATAGTCTAATAAGTACCTTGGGAAAAATTAATTTATTTTTGAGTCCAGTCGGGTAGAAGAATTTACTATATTATTATAATTTACTATAATTACTATAATTTATCAAAATATTCCGCTGATAGGTATATTATAATCTGCTAATAAACGCTATTACTTCGTGTCCTTAATTATCGTTTGATCCATAATAATTACATATTAAACAAATAAATCCTAGATAACGATCGAATAATCTAGATCAAAGATCTAGACCAAGGATAGATCGAATAACGAATCATGGTACGAGATCGATTCAAAACGTGTCACTGTCTTCTCCCACTTCAAAAATGTAATCATCGGAATATTTTATCCCCGCAGCTTTCAACCCCGACCTACCCCCTCGCGATTTACGAGCTCTCCGCGGATACCCACGCGTATAATCGAAACTCGGTAAATTCGTCATTCTCTCTCTGCTTACCTGTTCAGCCGGGTGTCATGCAATCCCGAAAGAATCCACGCACCGGGTCTGTAATTACTTACACGGCCACCTGGAACCGCGTCGGGTGTGCCTTTTTTTGGGCAGTCGCGTTAGTTCCTTGGCGCCGCAAGGGTGCTACGGTATTTCGTTTTAACGAGATGTCTCTCTTAAAAAGTTTCCACCATTAAAAGTGTGTAATTGCGGGTCTTCCCTCCTCTCCAAGCAGCGTGTTTCAAAAACACATCCTGCCTCTTGATGCTAATTGGAATTATGCCCCATTTTGCTCGCGCCCCCAATTCGTTGCGCGCACGCACAGTATCCTCTGGCCACGAATTTTCCAAATTTCTGTCTCATTTCGCGAACGTTGCACGTTCTATAATTACTTCTTATTACGTTCGATCAGGTTCCCGATGATTAAGTCCGCTCCACTTGCGGATTTGCTGTTTCATAAATATCCGAAATTACATGTTTATCGGAGCAGAGGTTAGGCCGAATGGAATTGATAAAACTGGAATTTGTATATTCCAATTAACGTTCGCGTAATTATCATAATGCTATTATTCGAGCGGCGTTTTAATTAGAAAGAGCACGTGTAATCGGCTGGTTCATCTGCGTGATAAATAGCCTTGTATTATTGTATCGGTCAGTGTTATACCGGTTATCGCGGAGATCAGTATGCTCTCTGCGCTACCGTGTTCCCGCTGATGGGATTAACTAGGATCAGTCGAAACGTACCAAAAATATTTGCTCGCCTGTGGTTAATAAACGCTCTGCTATTTTCTCGGTTTTCCCTCTTTTTACCGTTTTATTTTCGCTTCAATTGATCCCCGATCCATCGATCGTCCTTGAACTCGACGATACGCGATTGTCATCGATAATCGAGAGTTATAGCGGAACTGCTGGCATCTTGGAATCTCCTTGTTACTATCTGCCGCGAGCAACTGCGGATATGGACGACGAATAATATTCTTAAAACTGTAGGCGAACTGGGTATATCTCGGTGCAAAGAGGATTTGCAAACTCGAATGAAAGTTCGCCAGCTCGTCTCTTGGATCTCGACAGTGATCTTTCGTGGAAAAGTTTCACCCGGTGATCGGTGATTCGAGATTCTGTCGGGAACCGATAGGCAGGAGTTACATGCGAGCATGTGGATGGATACGTAGTTAAAATCAATTACAGACAGAAAGAGCGGGATAGACGTTTGTTATTGGACCGAACTTTGATTTGATATTGGTTCCGCTTCTCAGGGATCCAACTTGGGGATACCAACTTACTTCGGTAGAAAACTGCTGCTCCCTACTTTCCATTGAAAGTACTTTATTGTTCCTTTATTTTCAACAGGCAGTCCGTCTAATTGTATCGTAGACGTATCGTAAATGATACGAGGGATCAGGCCTAACTTCTCGGTTACCATTGTCAATCGTGGAATAAACTATCATTCACTTTACCAAACATATCGGGATCATTTAAATCATAATCCCTAGTGTTAGAGAAGAAAGCAAATCATGCTAGATTTAGTTGCACAATAATAATAATTATTTCACCATCGTATAAGTACTTTATTGTTTCTTTATTTTTAACAGTGAGACAGTTTGATTGTATCGTAGACGTATCGTAAATGATACGAGGGATCAGGCCTAACTTCTCGGTTACCATTGTCAATCGTGGAATAAACTATCATTTACTTTACCAAACATATCGGGATCATTTAAATCATAATCCCTAGTGTTAGAGAAGAAAGCAAATCATGCTAGATTTAGTTGCACAATAATAATAATTATTTCACCATCGTATAAGTACTTTATTGTTTCTTAGAAGAAAGCAAATCATGCTAGATTTAGTTGCACAATAATAATAATTATTTCACCATCGTATAAATACTTTATTGTTCCTTTAGTTTCGACAGAGAGTCAGTCTAATTGTACCGTAGACGGTGTATCATAAATGATACTAGGGTCAGGTCCAACTCGTAGATTGAGATTGCCAATCGTGGAATAAATTACCATTCAGTGTATCAGACATGTCGGGATCATTTTAATCGTAGTGTCTAGTGTAAGTGTTATGATGTTACGGAGAAGAAAGTAAATCACGCTGGATCTAGTTGCACAGTAATAGTAATTATTTCAACCTCGTATAAGTATTTTATTGTTTCTTTATTTTTAACAGAGAGACAGTTTAATTGTATCGTAGACGTATCGTAAATGATACTAGTGGTCAGGCCCAACTTCTCGGTTACCATTGTCAATCATGGAATAAATTACCATTTACCGTACCAAACATGTCGGGATCATTTTAATCGTCATCCACCGTATTAGCGTGATCATGTTACGGAGAAGAAAGCAAATCACGCTAAATCTAGTTGCACAATAATAATAATTATTTCAACCTCGTATAAGTACTTTCTTGTCCCTTTGGTTTCAATAGAGAGTCCTTCTAATTGTGTCGTAGATGTTGTATGATGATGTTGTAAATGATACTAGGGGTCAGGTCCAACTTGTCGATTGAGATTGTCAATCGTGGAATAAATTACCATTCTCTGTATCAGATATGTCGGGATCATTTTAATCGTAATCCCTAGTGTTAATGTGATCATGTTACGGAAAAGAAAGCAAATCACGCTAGGTTTAGTTGCACAATAATAATAATTATTTCACCCTCGTATAAGTACTTTATTGTTTCCTTAGTTTCAACAGAGAATAGTCTAATTGTACCATAGACGTTGTATCATAAATAGTACTAGGGGTCAGACTCAATCTGTCGATTGAGATTGTCAATCGTGGAATAAATTACCATTCACTGTATCAGATATGTCGGGATCATTTTAATCGTAGTGTCTAGTGTGAGTGTTATGATGTTACGGAGAAGAAAGTAAATCACGCTGGATCTAGTTGCACAGTAATAGTAATTATTTCAACCTCGTATAAGTATTTTATTGTTCCGTTATTTTTAACAGGGAGTCCATCTAATTGCATCGTAGACATTGTATCGTAAATGATACTAGGGGTCAGGTCCAACTTGTCGATGGAGATTGTCAATCGTGAAATAAATTACTATTCACGGTACCAGACATGTCGGGATCATTGTTGAAATAGTGAGTGCCAGGACGTGTTGGCAACCTTCGAAACTAGCTATATATTATATTCTGAATGTTGGTAGGTCTTAGTGAATACGGTGAACAATACCTACGTGCAATAGAACTCTAATAAATATCGATATCAATCGTTATGAATACACGGTTATATTATTAAGAACCTTCTGACATTATATCAACATTCATTTTAATCGTAATCCCACGTGTTAATGTGATGATGTTACGAAAGCAAGATCTAGTTGCACAATAATAATAATTATTTCAACCTCGTATATTTTCTGCTTTTCCAAACTCGTTCTTTCTCCCTCTATCAGTCGCTTCATAAGCTATGTACCCTAAACCTTCAAGTGCATTCCTAGACTCGCTCTTCGCTCGCAATCGACACTCTAGCATAAACATGCTTTCCTAACCTAACTCGATCCGCATGCACACGCCACCCACGTTGTAGACTTTTATTCCCACAGATATAGAACATAATGTTAATACCAGGACAGTTTAATATAGTTCTTCAAAGAATATTTTCCTCGACTCCTCGGAATACTTAACAAATATTATGACAGAGTGAGAGAGAGAGAGAATTGACTATATTCTCTGTCTATATCCTCCTTTTCACCGACATGGTGGACGTTCGGGGAAGGACATAAAGAATTCTGAAACACTGGATACTGAAAACTTCGCCGTTATTCCTAATTGGGGCAAGAAAATTCTATCGCGAAGAAATTTTAATGAAACCGGAAACACAGGTTGATCTTGGCGAGGAGCGGAGAAAAATTCTGTTACGCGTGATAATTGTTTGACCGGGGCGGGGGAGGGATTCCTTGGTCCGTCTTGTTCGCATGATTATTAAAACAGAGGGCGTGGAAACTTTTTTAATTTGCCCCGCGGTAAATATAAAGGTATGTTGCGTAGCGAAAAGTTACCACACTTCCACTTAATTTTCGATCGATCGGCCGCGAGATTGCCTTATCATTCCGGCGCCTGGTCCCGGTTCATTATTCATACCCGCAAGAAAATCCCAGAATTCGCTTTAACTCGAACCGGTGAACGGGAACTTTGCTCTTTCGCGAAACTCTCGTTCTTAAGTATACG
Source organism: Eufriesea mexicana (assembly GCF_001483705.2). Lineage (NCBI taxonomy): Eukaryota > Metazoa > Arthropoda > Insecta > Hymenoptera > Apidae > Eufriesea > Eufriesea mexicana. The sequence continues at coordinate 412,734 of NW_016908524.1, read as the reverse complement.
AACGCTTCGTTGCAACGCCTTTCGAATAATGGCGGATATAGTGCTGTTTCAGCGTTTAGTGCTTATAAAGTTAAACACTCGTCTACGCCGCTATATGCATTTAACACCGTGATAATGACCGTAGTTTTATAATTGAACAGCCGCGAAAATTGCCCGGGCATCCCCGCCCGTTTCCGCTCCGTTGCGCGCGTCCAAGTGCAAACGTTCCAGCGTATTCCGCTCCGATCTCGAGTCGTTTTTCGAATAAAAATGTTTCCGAACGGCTGGCAAAAATAACGCTCTGCGTACGTATCTTGCTGCGCCGATGATTCCATCGTGGAGAAACGCTGGAGCAATTTCTCGTAACATTTCCACGGATTTGTGTATTTAGACGAAGCTTGAACCTGGTTACCGCGATCAGCAATTTTTTCCCACGAGCGTACAGAGAAATAAGGGGAAACGATTTACCGAGATTTCGAGCGTAATTTAAATAATAGACACGATGAAACTCGCCCGGTAATAATGTTTATTCTCATTTGCGGATATATCGGCGCTGTTTTATATCGACCGAGTTCAATATCTATCTGCAATTATGCGCGTTTAACGGTATAACGAGTGCAATCCCGTGATACGCGCTGACCCCGGAATTTCATTTCGTCTGTGTCCTTTATTAAATCTCGGTCTCGGTGTTTGTGCGTCTGCAAAGTAGTATCGGTTAACGTTCTATGAATAGTTAAAATATTAACGAATAATTAATAGCGTGGATATAGAAATACGGAATCGAAAGCAGCGAGCTGTCAATTTGTCTCTGGTCGCTCCGGTATGTCATTTTCTATGGATTTATAGACTTTGAAAAGCACCGAAAATTATAGCGCTCGAATAGAAAAGTCGCGTTAGAATATCTCGCACGATTTTACACGCGTTCGTTCCTTCAATTTTGTTCGAAAATACCAATTTATTTTAGAAAATACCTTATAAATTAAGCACATTTTCTTCGGATGCATTTATCTATATTATAATTAAAATTTCCCGGGTTATATATCATATCGTAGAATTTCGTTGAAATTTATTAACGGTATTGCCATACGAAACCGTACATAGATTCTATTTTTATACGAACACCAATCAATAGGCACGCAATTAATAATAGCATTAATAACAGCATTTCAAAAATTAATTTAAAATTCCTGGCATACTTAATTTCGACGAATTCCCGGTTCGTGGCCAAAATTCTCCATGTCATGAACACGAGATTATTAAATTTGTACCATCGCGTTCGAATTATCTGTCCGGGTGAATCCCTTTGAAAACCGGCTTACGATCGCGCACTCGCGAATTTGCATACGTCGAATAATCAGGCAATACGCGGCTTGAAAATATTACTAGCGTTTAATAAACATCACGCGTGTCCACAACGCGCAGGTGCAACGTACGGGAGGGCCGTTGTACGTAAAATTCAGGATAATAAACAATTTCGCGGAGTTCTTTGGGCATTTTAGCAAGTCAAATATACAGGCCGCGGTATTTTCGTAATTACGTGGAAATGGCTCGGTTGTATTAGGTAATAAATTAGCGGTGGGTGGAATCATGAGCGTGGAATGCGCGGGGACACGAAGGCATAATAAACCCCGTTTTTCCCAGGGAAATTTGGGAAACGTTGAAAATCTATACAGCACTCTACCTTCGTCCTTGGAATAGCCGTAATTTTGACGTTACTCGAACTGTACCCCGATAATAAATCAGTGTCAGCCAGTCTTGTAGTGGCGTTGAATCAGCGACAAGAACGACATTTACGATGACAGATGACGTGCGAAATTATCTACAACATCGAGAAAGAAACAGCCGGAAAGACATCGCGGAAAAGAAATTATGGCTGACCGAGAAGACCACGATAACGGGAACAATTTGTAAAGCAGAAGTGATGCGATGGGATCTCGGATAATTACGAAAGATCTCCGATAATTGAAAAAATATCGACCTGGACGAAGAATAATACCGCCATTTTCGTATAAAATGTTCAAGATCTTTCAAACGACATATCGACCATTTTGATAAGTCGTAATAAGCGACTGGAATGAGAAATATCGCTTTGCACTTAAAAAGAGGGCACCGAGGGTACACAGCAACAAAGATTAGAGGCTACTTATCGACCGACATAATGCCTCGTGGATTTCGTGGAAACTTCACGTTTCCTTCGCTTTTATTTTTAATCCATTGTACTAGGCTCTGTTGGCCAAAGCTGTCACCTCGTGGTCGCTCGTCGTACGCACGTTTGCTGTTAAAAATAAGCGTGAACCGATGTGTCCGCGCTATATATGCCGCTGGGTTTAGTCATAGGTACAATAATACGCGGTCTCACGGTTGTCTCCTCAAATCTTCCCGAAGCATATTGTCTGTCGCGTGTATTTAGCCCTCTACGAATTTCCTCTCTCCTAAGACCCGGCCATCCCACGTCGCCCTGGCAATTTCGCCGTTCCAAATTCGACTCCGCCCTTTGAGTTTGCTGAAGCTAAAAAATATCCCCGCGACAAATGTCAGGATCGTGAACGAAGATGTACGCCCGTGTCCGCACAGCGATGCGAACTATCTAATTCGAACGTTCCTGATTACATCCAGACGTGTTTTCGAGCACGTTAACAAGAAACTCGAAACAACGGGCGCAACGGGGTATAATAGCCTTTTTACGATTCCCGCCGAGAAGGGACCAGACTTGAATTTTCGTGGCACAGTGGTAGCAGCGGTAGCGATGAAATCTTGTTGGCAAATCGCGTGCAAAGGTACATTTGTAAGCGACACCGAGTCACAAAAGAGGTTGGGTAAGAGAGGAGTTGGGAGCAAGAAAAGTGCAAGGGACGATCACGAGGGAGAACATCTCGGTGGAAGAGATACACCGTTTACTTAAGCGCTCTTGAGATATCGAAAATGGTATGTACACACTATCGATTGCTTTACATGTATATACAAGCTGGGTCTGCACGCCGAATGCTTCCGATACTTCAGAGAGCCGGACAGTTATTGGTACTTAAAAGAAGAGCATCGGAGAACCATAAACTTGGGTGGTCGATGGGCGGCGGATGGGAAGCTCAGGAGTGGGTATAGGGTTCGAGTGAGTAAAGGTGATTGTGGAGTAGAAGATGTCTCCAGCGTGTGCAAGGTGCATCTGCATTTAAAGTGGCTGTGCTTGGCAGCCACTCTTCCCCCGTCAAGTCAAAATCACGCGTGCTTTTCTGTGTGCGCCGGTATATCCGCATTCCTTCCTAGAATTTCGTTCGCGTAATTTCTTTCCCTCCCTTGCTTCCACTCTGCCGTGGAACGCTTGTATTTTCCGTATTGGATATGAGACTTGTTTCTTTTGCGGTACGACTTGGATATTTTTCTTCCGCAATTTCTTCCATTCGCCGATATCCCGGGAACACGAGTCATTGGTAGAACGATTAGGGGGAAACATAGTCATACGCGAAGGTATTCGAAGGTTCACCTTCGATACGTTGAACAGTCGAAGTTTTTAAACCATATGACATGCGTAGCGATTCCGAGATGTCGGCGAAATTAGAAAGTAATTCACGGAGGAGATACGGGTCGCGGTGGCGCTAGTGAGTTCTGGGCAAAGTCGTCTTAAGCGATAAAATATGAATCAGTGTAATATAGGAACCTCTTATTTCTTATTCTTTAATGAACGGTGTTTTTGACTAATATTGTTGTTTATTAGTATAATTTTGAAACTCGCCGTTTGTTGTTTATAATATTTCATGCAGGAACAGGGTCATTGGTAGAGCGGAAATACAGTCATACGCGCAGATATTCGAAGGTTAACGTTGGATACGTTGAACAATTGAAGTATTTTACACGATATGGCACGCGTAGCGATTCCGAGATTATGTCGGTGAAATTAGAAAGTAATTCAAGGAGGAGATACGGGTCGCGGTGGCGCTAGTGAGTTCTGGGCAAAGTCTTAAGGTTGTTATACGCGATAAAATATGAATCAGTGTAATATAAGAATCTCTTATCTCTTATTCTTTAATGAATGATGCTTTTGATTAATACTGTCATTTAGTAGTATAATTTTGAGACCCTCCTCTTGTTATTTATAATAATTCATGCAGGATGCTTATACAAAGTTGAATCTTTCAACTCTTTTCTTATTTTACTACATTTTGTATGGTAATCTTGTTTCATTTGTATCTGCATGAGGATGGGATGATAATTTGAACTAGTTTCAAAGTAATTTTTATCGAAATTGCAATTAAATCAGTTTGTGGATCGGTAGGTTAGATTACTAGGTTAGGCAGATGCGTCTTTGTTTCTCATATCAAATTCCGGGTTGAATGTTTACTCGTGTTATTTGTTTTGGAAACTTTGAAATGGTTGCTCTATTATTAAATGGCGCCAAGGAAGCACAGCAAGCTCTGGTCTGATTTTTGTGATACCGGAATCTGAAATCTGTTGAAAACTCGTAGCACAACGTAGGCGTATTACATTATCGTGAATCAGTGTCTATATCTGGATCGACGAATTTACAAATCGACGTACTGACGTCGAATACGAGAAGATTTTCAGTGGTTTTTACTCCTTGTGTATAACAGATACTGAGACTATTAGGAGTTCAAGGAGAACATATTAAAAAACAATGCAGTGTAATATTCGCATAATAGCCCTCTAATTATAACAGAAAATAATTTCAGAATTTTCTTTCTGTACGAGTGATATCTTAATGATAATTTTACCAATTGTTAGCCATATAAACATTAATACATGTACGTTCCGCAGTTATATAGGTCGATATAAATTTTGCAATTCACCGAATAAACGCATTTATGTTCGAGAACTCGTCCCTGTAATGCATCGTGAAAATAGCATTGTATTTTCGTATCTGTCTGATGAAATAAATTATGTTACCCATCTTCTACGACCCCGAAGTACTTGGACGATCTGGTAACCAACGATTCTTTCTTCCCAATGGTACTTACTGCTATTTTATCCCTATTTATTTTATCCTTTTCTGCTTCCTTTTTTGTTAACGCGAGGCGTAACCAATTCCGTTCAGAACAATTTTTTACGCGTTTCCAGCTGATGTGTTCCTCGTGACCCTCTAGAGAGACGTCTGCAGCGATTGTGCCAAGGGATCCTATGGTTAATTAAAGCCGTAAATTAAGTACTGCGCACTTTTGAGCTGGCTCTCGCGAATATATCGGTCTGTTCGCTTACAAAATTCACGATATCGAAGTAGCACCAAAAATAACCGAGACTTTACAGCGATTCCTTCCCTTCGCATCTCCTGTTTCTCAACCGTCCATCTAAATTATCTCGTCACCTCGAAAAACGCGTCGTCTTTCCAGTCTCCGTCCTGTTCATTTTTAATCGGAAGCATCAGACATGCCCGCTGCTTTCAAATTCCTCGGATGTATTTTCCGGCATGGTATAGCTATAAAACCGTATCTCACATACGTGTAACTACACGAAAGACACGGTCTCCGTGGTATTTTGGTTCGCGCTGTTTCGAAATGAAAATTAACGTATCGCGAGTGGCATCAATTTAGTTAATTCCGCGAGCCATATTTGCCTTTGTGCGCAGAGACTCGAGTGGCTGTGACGGAAAAAAGCGTCGCGACGTGTTTATACGCCTCGAACCGCGATTCCGCAATCCCAGACATTTTTACGTCTGATAATCCTGCAAGCGCAGCGCGAGCTGCGAAAGGTCGACAAACTGTTGCAAAGTTGAACACCGAGGCTGCGAACTAAGCCGTGTACCCGTGACGTAAGGACCAAGGGTCTATTGTTTGTATTCCCATGTGTGTATGGTTCCTTGAAAAGCCGGGCCCATAATTTTAACGTTTTTGCAGCTCTTCTCCTACTCTCTCTCTCTCCTTTTTTCACCGTCCCACCCTTTACCTCTGTTCCCGTCTCCGTTCCTCTTCAGCCTTTATCATTCGAGACCAGGATGAAAGCGCCGACCGCATGAAAGCCCGCCTTTTTGCCCGGGGAAATAAAAATTACCATGTCAGACATAAACCGCAGTAACCCTCTCTCTCTCTCTCTCTCTCTCTCTCTCTCTTTCTCTCTCAGTTTCTCTCTCCCTCTGTGCAGATTCTCTCTCACTTCTAGCCCTCTTCTACCCCTCTGTTTTCCCCGCTCTGCTCCTCTCGTTCTTTCTCACATTTTGTCTGTCTTTATCACTCCCCTGCGCCCTTTCGCTCATCCTCTTCAGGAGAACAAAGATTCCCTAGCTTGTGTTTCTCTCGCGGAGCTTTATTAACGCGGTATTCAAACTGTAACGCGTGCAAGGATTTCCAGGTTCGCGTACAGCTTCGAATATAAATAATATTCCTGTACACGACGGCGCTGCACGGTCTCGCGACCCTTTAGGACAGCTGCCGCTTCGTATCTGTCGTTGAAAAGTCCCACTCTACGGTTCGAGGTACCCTTCCGGTTCCCCTGATAAGTCGAATCGCTCGGTACAAGGCTGAGACTGCGTTCTGGTCAGCATTCGTGTCTGGAATTTGCGATCTTTTTGTTCAAGCTTATTTTCATTGATATTTTGCAATTACAAAATATCTGGAGCTAGAAGAAGCGTGTGTCGGATAAGAAGTTATATTCGCATATAGAAGTATTAGAAATAATGTGAATTATAGTAGCAAAATGGAAATATCGATGTGGTATATATAGGAAAGCTTGGAAAATAGTTCAACGATTAATATATTCATTATTTATTATAATTGGTTCATTTATTATAAATACGCGTGATCAGTGGGTGACAGAAACATTCGGATGCAGTAAATATATAATAATTGTCGAAATTATTATTGGCTTTTTAGGTATTAATATAATCAGACCATTTTTGTTGACTATTCATTGATATTTCATTTCTATTTATATTTATTATTGTAATTTCTCGAATGAAATTGCAGCGTTTTTTGAAATGCTTAGGGAACTATATAAAGTTTACTATCAATGAAAGATACAAATATACTTATACAGATATAAAAGCATGTGCGTGTCCTTATGGGTTACAATAATAGTCCCCATACTATACCACGTTTAAGACTGAGCTTTTCCTGAAGACAGAGGGTTCTTATAAACCAAAACTCGAATAGGGATGGTCCACTAGATCCTTTGCACTCGAGAGGTGACCCTCAGTCACCATTTCATAAAATTTGGAAGATCAATATTAATTAATACGTCAAATTTGATGCAATGTAACAGCGTGCAAGGTATCGAAATCAAATAATTCTACAATTCTATTATTATACAAATCTTTATTTATTGCTCAAAAAAGCATCGTCAGCTTTTTAGTGGAGAATCTTTGAATTTCTACTCTTCTCTAGCCAAAAGTCGTCGAGTGCAAAGGGTTAACCTGGAACATACCCGACATAATCGTTGCAAACCTACAATTTATTACAACGTTTATGTAATAATTTGAATACAGCATTTATTAGGAAAACGAATATATTGCACAAAATAAATCAGTAGTTGTTGGACTTTTATCAGTAACCGAGTTGGGTCAACTTTAACGAATATACTATAGCGTCCTACAGTTTGCATAGGATACATTAAATGTAATATACGTGTACAGTATGGTAGTTGCTCGAGAGAAAAAGGAACGAAGCAAGAATTTCCGAGTATATACGTAAGCTAATGTACACGTAATTGTACTAAGAGATGTCGCGAGTAACCTTAATTATACAACTGCAATAGGTTCATTGCCGGTGGTACAATTTTTCTCTAACGATTATATGCATCTACGTTAAGGGTTCAGTGAAAAGCTTCAGAGTATATGCTGTATATTTTGAACACACCGGTTTAATTTTTATATTTCATTCGTTAAATGAAATTTGCAGCAAGCGTAAGTGTTGGAATACGTCTGTGTAGAAGCGTAAGTTCCTCAGAGACATTTCTTGCGTCTCATGTTTTTAGATCTTACATAGGACAGCGTCGAGATAAATCGATCTGAAACCTTTTCTCCTTGCATAGAAATCACAGAGGACGTACTATATAGTATATAGCTGCAGAGGAAAAGAAAGAGAGAGAGAGAGAGAGAGAGAGAGAACTCTACGCTTCTAATACCCGGAGACAATTCGAGTCCCTTTAATTTGAAAGTTACTTCACGCCGGCGGTATTTCGCATGATTTTTCTTCGTTTCACGCACGCCTCTGAAAATGGATAGATTATAAAACGGAGTCTGTCGCGTAATCTAAAGTTACGGCGACTGAGCCGACTATATCTTAGTTCGCACCAGATTTAAAATTGGTTCTCTCTAGAAGTCCCATCGCAATTTCCCCATCCCGGTTTATTTCCGCGAAAAGTCAAACGGTATTATACGCGGGAGAAGATTTCGCAAAAATTTAATTAATTTTCTGCCAGGAACAGTATCCGTGCGCGCGCGTGTTTTCTTTTCGCGGATTCCATAAAAAGAGCGTTCCGTTTGTAAAAACATCGTTTGTGTTTCACCAGCGAAGATTCATTTCTACCTCTGGTATGACATCCGGCACTAAAACGAATCTCGGCCGAGCTAACGGATGAATTCTGATAATCTTTGCACGCTGGAAATCCAGCCGGGGCTTCCAAAGTTTGCCGAACTTCGGCGAACTTCGGCCTTCCGGGATTCATTAATACCTGTGTAAATTTTTAACGAGCGTCTTTTATCACGGCCGAGCCAAGGATATGTGGTATGGACTTCACGTTTAATGAACTTTTACGCAGCCTTCGAGGAAATAAATCTTCGTCCCGCTGCAACGAAATTTCGCTGCGCGAGAATTTGGTTATAGCTGAAACGGGCAGGTGACCGACGGTTATTTCACGGTATATTTTCGAACAGGTTAAACAATTTCAGCGATATCTCGTCGCGGTTATTGTTTCCCATTCAATTTAACAGCGTCGCTATGTTCGGAACGATATACAATTTCAAGGATCAAAAATCGATATTGTCAGACTTGGTATCGGGACAACGATATTCCTAACCAACGCCGAATATTTCGATATCGCGCGGGATACATTTGCCAAAGAGTTCTGAAAGAATTTGTTTGTACAGATGACATTCGTGGCCACTCGAGAAGAGAAACGCGATAAGCATACTTTTGTCGAATATTTGATTTTCGTCCTACTTAGGGCAAAGTACTTTGGCACGATGTAGCTGGGAAGGGGATTAATCCGTCAGGTTTAAACGCGTAACAACTTTTGAATATAGATGACAACTCCGCGAAGTTTTGAATTAATTTTAGGTCGTTTAATATTTCAGAGATGTTGAACACGGTGGTAGAAATATATTCGAGATAGATATCTCTATATCGGCTGCGTGATCCTATATCTATTTTGCGAGTTTGTTGTATAACAATCGTGTATTTATTATAAAATTATAAATTTACAAACTGAACTTTCTTATAACATACTGACTCTGATCCATAGCAACTGCACAACACCACGCATTCTAGATCTTCCACTAGTACTTTTAAAAATATATATATCTACATTCGTGCCATTACTCGACCTCACACATTTGCATTCACACTAATAAAATCAAATCCACATATTACTATTTCTATTTCAGGAAATATCATGAAAAAATATAACGTTTTGACATGTCAAAATTGGAAACTCCCACGAGCGTTAATTTTCGAGCAGTTACGATGTTCCTTTGTTAAATGTAGACGACCGCGAGAAAAGTCTGCTCGAAAAACAGCTTTGCAGGCCTTGGAACTAATAACGGTCAGAGGTTAATCGCTCATCCATTGAACCCTTGATCTCTTTAGAGCTGCTAAACCCATTTGAGTGAATGGCGTGGTAGCCTGCGCGATACAGCTCGGTCCTAAATTAAATCAGCGAGTAATGGTACCGGTCGATGCAATGAAAAGCATTCTGCTAGCTCGAACGAAAGGTGTACCGAAACTATCCTTCAACCTGTACCAGCCTGATCCTTATCTTTCCAGCCTTCTGTCAATTCTCTCGCCCCGAGCATGTAAACTTCGACGCCTGACCGATTTTACGAGCTCGCTGTATCGCGACGGCTACCATAACGCGCTTGCTGGCACGGCGGAACGTCGATGGAAAATAAGGAGCGATCTGGCGAACAGAGGTACACTTGACGATCCACGTGCACAGCTTAGACGACGACACGGCTTAACGCTTCGCTAAACCTGGTTTCCCTCTTGAAACAAGGAGGAAACGCGATGCCAGTTTCCCCTATGCTTTCGTTTTCCGGCTGCCGCTCCTCGCCTTCTTTCATCCCCTTTTCTTTCACGCCTCTCTGTCTCACCACCGCCCTGTTCTCCGCTTCACGGGAGAACCTATGAATATTTCAAAGGTCGAACCTTCATGGCATGCTAAATCGCGTATGTGTGTACACACGTCCGCGTAATATGTAAACACACGGAGCTTTGATTTCACTCGTAGCGCGAATTACTCGACGCGACGACAATGAAGCGGTGAACAGTCCTCGAGGACATGTCTGCCAGAGTAAGTTGTTGATCGCTCGATTGATTTTCTCGTCGGCCTGGTCGAACTCTCTCTCTCGAGGTCGGCCGCCGCGTGGTGGTTTTTCGCGCATGTCGGAGAAATTGCTTTGTGACGATGAGTGGCGGCTTGGAAGGGGTGTAATCACCTTAAAAGTGCTTCATAAAAGAGTCGTCGTTAGCTGGATGACTCTACATTCACCTGACCATATTATATCCGCTCCTCGTTCAAATGCTCATCATGTAAATTACGCAGCATGGCGTACTTTGTTATTCTATTAATTCCGAGTAGGGACGAAGTGGATCCTTCTCTCTGCTGCCCCCTTTTCCGCTTTTTTCCCCCGGAATAATTATTTCGATTGCTCGTAATCGTGCCGGCCACGCGGAGAGTCTGGACGACGAAGCAAACAGTGCAATTTTGATACAATTAGCTTATGAAAGAGACGCAAACGAAGAATGGGGGACGCGTGTGTGCGAGGAGGATAAAAAGAGGGAGGAAAATGTGCATACCGGAAGGTGGGTAAAGTAGAGCGCGACGTCGGTAACGGACCTGTATCTATAACGAATTCGTACTCAAAGACGCGACTAATTAAGTTTAACGAGCGATGAAAGTCGTATCAAAATTCATCGGAAAAAGTGTATAACGAACGGCAATTCGGTATTCCTACTTGTACGGTGAGAGTAATGTATCGGCCAGTAGTGAACGCGATTATAACGGGGTTCGTTATAGCGAGCTGCGTTATCTCATAAGACCAATTTGCAAAACGGAACAATTGTAATCGAAACGGAATTTATTCCACCGGGGAATTATATGCTTTGATAGCACTAATGCCCACTGTTGCCACCGTTCGTTGTTTTACGAACGCCCGTGCGCCGGCTGTAATACGCACTTTATTATAATTACCGCTGAACGTTCGCATGAAAATTGCAATAAAATTCGGCCCGCGATTAATTACACCGGAATGCGCGACGGGTTGATAAAGGAAAGATATTTAACGTGCACCGGTATTAACGAGGCCAAAACGAAGCGTTCGTCTCGATCTTCCTCGACCCAACGAAACCCACGAGTCGTCCTGGGTGCTATGAAACGAATCAAACGACCATCGCGGATCATAATAGAGTATAACGAGTATTAAAAAGACGATGATATTGACAATTTTGATTAAAATTTCGCGGCAACTTTCTCGTATCGTTTCCTATCGAATCGAGTAGAATTGTTTTCTGATTATGAGCGTGAATATCGAACGATTCCCTCTTGACCCGAGCTAAATACATCAGCTCGATACCAAAATATTAATATAGCTTAATATCTGACAGATGACAGTGGGGCTTGAGTAACATGGCCCGGGACGCGAGGGTTGTCACCCTTTCCAAAAGGTGAAATATATATAGTATGAATCGATAATAATAATATCCAAGAACGCTCCTCGAGGATTACCTACAATATTTGGCCCAGTGTCATTTGGAATTTGAGAAGAATCTAAAATAAACCCAAAAATTAGAGAGACCACATTCATAAAATCGATCTCATTCTTTTTATTTGGTATATATTTTATAGAGATTGATAATGGTGGTAATTTATTAATAAATTATAACTGTGTGCGAATGACGATTAAACGTACGAATTATTTCTTTACACGAATCTTGGTCGATTTTTAACTTAATACAGCGTTCAACTTCACAACTCAATGACAACTCAGTTTGCAACAAGTAACCGTCTACAACTAAAACTGTCCTCCGACCACTCTCGATCTTCAATATATATTTTTCCCGCCGTGAATACTTTTTCCGATGCTTCCTTTAACCATTTGCAGACGAACGCCGTATATATTTGACGGAAATCATCGGTTTTACCAAGGGACTCATAAATGTGTCCACGCAAACGCGTTGCTATGGTCTAGAAAGACATATGCGTCCGATGTTGCGACCCTAGGACCTCGCGTCCCAAGTTAAGTTAAGTTCTTATTGCCAGCGTCGCTATGAACGAAAATCGCTTTTAACACGTTAAGTGCCACGCTGGTCCCAGGGACCAACGATAGATCTTCCGTTCGGGCCCAGGTGGTCCTCAGGGATCGACCCAGACTAGGACCAAAAGGTGTTAGGTTAAGTTAGGTTAGGTCCAGACTAGGACCAAAAGGTGCTAGCTTTTGGTGTTAGGTTAAGTTAGGTTAGGTCTAGACTAGGACCAAAAGGTGCTAGCTTTTGGTGTTAGGTCAGGGTAGGTCCAGATTAGGACCAAAAGGTGCTAGCTTTCGGTGCTAAATTCTTCGCCACCTTAATATACTATAGCGTCCTACAGTTTGCATAGGATACATTAAATGTAATATACGTGTACAGTATGGTAGTTGCTCGAGAGAAAAAGGAACGAAGCAAGAATTTCCGAGTATATACGTAAGCTAATGTACACGTAATTGTACTAAGAGATGTCGCGAGTAACCTTAATTATACAACTGCAATAGGTTCATTGCCGGTGGTACAATTTTTCTCTAACGATTATATGCATCTACGTTAAGGGTTCAGTGAAAAGCTTCAGAGTATATGCTGTATATTTTGAACACACCGGTTTAATTTTTATATTTCATTCGTTAAATGAAATTTGCAGCAAGCGTAAGTGTTGGAATACGTCTGTGTAGAAGCGTAAGTTCCTCAGAGACATTTCTTGCGTCTCATGTTTTTAGATCTTACATAGGACAGCGTCGAGATAAATCGATCTGAAACCTTTTCTCCTTGCATAGAAATCACAGAGGACGTACTATATAGTATATAGCTGCAGAGGAAAAGAAAGAGAGAGAGAGAGAGAGAGAGAGAGAACTCTACGCTTCTAATACCCGGAGACAATTCGAGTCCCTTTAATTTGAAAGTTACTTCACGCCGGCGGTATTTCGCATGATTTTTCTTCGTTTCACGCACGCCTCTGAAAATGGATAGATTATAAAACGGAGTCTGTCGCGTAATCTAAAGTTACGGCGACTGAGCCGACTATATCTTAGTTCGCACCAGATTTAAAATTGGTTCTCTCTAGAAGTCCCATCGCAATTTCCCCATCCCGGTTTATTTCCGCGAAAAGTCAAACGGTATTATACGCGGGAGAAGATTTCGCAAAAATTTAATTAATTTTCTGCCAGGAACAGTATCCGTGCGCGCGCGTGTTTTCTTTTCGCGGATTCCATAAAAAGAGCGTTCCGTTTGTAAAAACATCGTTTGTGTTTCACCAGCGAAGATTCATTTCTACCTCTGGTATGACATCCGGCACTAAAACGAATCTCGGCCGAGCTAACGGATGAATTCTGATAATCTTTGCACGCTGGAAATCCAGCCGGGGCTTCCAAAGTTTGCCGAACTTCGGCGAACTTCGGCCTTCCGGGATTCATTAATACCTGTGTAAATTTTTAACGAGCGTCTTTTATCACGGCCGAGCCAAGGATATGTGGTATGGACTTCACGTTTAATGAACTTTTACGCAGCCTTCGAGGAAATAAATCTTCGTCCCGCTGCAACGAAATTTCGCTGCGCGAGAATTTGGTTATAGCTGAAACGGGCAGGTGACCGACGGTTATTTCACGGTATATTTTCGAACAGGTTAAACAATTTCAGCGATATCTCGTCGCGGTTATTGTTTCCCATTCAATTTAACAGCGTCGCTATGTTCGGAACGATATACAATTTCAAGGATCAAAAATCGATATTGTCAGACTTGGTATCGGGACAACGATATTCCTAACCAACGCCGAATATTTCGATATCGCGCGGGATACATTTGCCAAAGAGTTCTGAAAGAATTTGTTTGTACAGATGACATTCGTGGCCACTCGAGAAGAGAAACGCGATAAGCATACTTTTGTCGAATATTTGATTTTCGTCCTACTTAGGGCAAAGTACTTTGGCACGATGTAGCTGGGAAGGGGATTAATCCGTCAGGTTTAAACGCGTAACAACTTTTGAATATAGATGACAACTCCGCGAAGTTTTGAATTAATTTTAGGTCGTTTAATATTTCAGAGATGTTGAACACGGTGGTAGAAATATATTCGAGATAGATATCTCTATATCGGCTGCGTGATCCTATATCTATTTTGCGAGTTTGTTGTATAACAATCGTGTATTTATTATAAAATTATAAATTTACAAACTGAACTTTCTTATAACATACTGACTCTGATCCATAGCAACTGCACAACACCACGCATTCTAGATCTTCCACTAGTACTTTTAAAAATATATATATCTACATTCGTGCCATTACTCGACCTCACACATTTGCATTCACACTAATAAAATCAAATCCACATATTACTATTTCTATTTCAGGAAATATCATGAAAAAATATAACGTTTTGACATGTCAAAATTGGAAACTCCCACGAGCGTTAATTTTCGAGCAGTTACGATGTTCCTTTGTTAAATGTAGACGACCGCGAGAAAAGTCTGCTCGAAAAACAGCTTTGCAGGCCTTGGAACTAATAACGGTCAGAGGTTAATCGCTCATCCATTGAACCCTTGATCTCTTTAGAGCTGCTAAACCCATTTGAGTGAATGGCGTGGTAGCCTGCGCGATACAGCTCGGTCCTAAATTAAATCAGCGAGTAATGGTACCGGTCGATGCAATGAAAAGCATTCTGCTAGCTCGAACGAAAGGTGTACCGAAACTATCCTTCAACCTGTACCAGCCTGATCCTTATCTTTCCAGCCTTCTGTCAATTCTCTCGCCCCGAGCATGTAAACTTCGACGCCTGACCGATTTTACGAGCTCGCTGTATCGCGACGGCTACCATAACGCGCTTGCTGGCACGGCGGAACGTCGATGGAAAATAAGGAGCGATCTGGCGAACAGAGGTACACTTGACGATCCACGTGCACAGCTTAGACGACGACACGGCTTAACGCTTCGCTAAACCTGGTTTCCCTCTTGAAACAAGGAGGAAACGCGATGCCAGTTTCCCCTATGCTTTCGTTTTCCGGCTGCCGCTCCTCGCCTTCTTTCATCCCCTTTTCTTTCACGCCTCTCTGTCTCACCACCGCCCTGTTCTCCGCTTCACGGGAGAACCTATGAATATTTCAAAGGTCGAACCTTCATGGCATGCTAAATCGCGTATGTGTGTACACACGTCCGCGTAATATGTAAACACACGGAGCTTTGATTTCACTCGTAGCGCGAATTACTCGACGCGACGACAATGAAGCGGTGAACAGTCCTCGAGGACATGTCTGCCAGAGTAAGTTGTTGATCGCTCGATTGATTTTCTCGTCGGCCTGGTCGAACTCTCTCTCTCGAGGTCGGCCGCCGCGTGGTGGTTTTTCGCGCATGTCGGAGAAATTGCTTTGTGACGATGAGTGGCGGCTTGGAAGGGGTGTAATCACCTTAAAAGTGCTTCATAAAAGAGTCGTCGTTAGCTGGATGACTCTACATTCACCTGACCATATTATATCCGCTCCTCGTTCAAATGCTCATCATGTAAATTACGCAGCATGGCGTACTTTGTTATTCTATTAATTCCGAGTAGGGACGAAGTGGATCCTTCTCTCTGCTGCCCCCTTTTCCGCTTTTTTCCCCCGGAATAATTATTTCGATTGCTCGTAATCGTGCCGGCCACGCGGAGAGTCTGGACGACGAAGCAAACAGTGCAATTTTGATACAATTAGCTTATGAAAGAGACGCAAACGAAGAATGGGGGACGCGTGTGTGCGAGGAGGATAAAAAGAGGGAGGAAAATGTGCATACCGGAAGGTGGGTAAAGTAGAGCGCGACGTCGGTAACGGACCTGTATCTATAACGAATTCGTACTCAAAGACGCGACTAATTAAGTTTAACGAGCGATGAAAGTCGTATCAAAATTCATCGGAAAAAGTGTATAACGAACGGCAATTCGGTATTCCTACTTGTACGGTGAGAGTAATGTATCGGCCAGTAGTGAACGCGATTATAACGGGGTTCGTTATAGCGAGCTGCGTTATCTCATAAGACCAATTTGCAAAACGGAACAATTGTAATCGAAACGGAATTTATTCCACCGGGGAATTATATGCTTTGATAGCACTAATGCCCACTGTTGCCACCGTTCGTTGTTTTACGAACGCCCGTGCGCCGGCTGTAATACGCACTTTATTATAATTACCGCTGAACGTTCGCATGAAAATTGCAATAAAATTCGGCCCGCGATTAATTACACCGGAATGCGCGACGGGTTGATAAAGGAAAGATATTTAACGTGCACCGGTATTAACGAGGCCAAAACGAAGCGTTCGTCTCGATCTTCCTCGACCCAACGAAACCCACGAGTCGTCCTGGGTGCTATGAAACGAATCAAACGACCATCGCGGATCATAATAGAGTATAACGAGTATTAAAAAGACGATGATATTGACAATTTTGATTAAAATTTCGCGGCAACTTTCTCGTATCGTTTCCTATCGAATCGAGTAGAATTGTTTTCTGATTATGAGCGTGAATATCGAACGATTCCCTCTTGACCCGAGCTAAATACATCAGCTCGATACCAAAATATTAATATAGCTTAATATCTGACAGATGACAGTGGGGCTTGAGTAACATGGCCCGGGACGCGAGGGTTGTCACCCTTTCCAAAAGGTGAAATATATATAGTATGAATCGATAATAATAATATCCAAGAACGCTCCTCGAGGATTACCTACAATATTTGGCCCAGTGTCATTTGGAATTTGAGAAGAATCTAAAATAAACCCAAAAATTAGAGAGACCACATTCATAAAATCGATCTCATTCTTTTTATTTGGTATATATTTTATAGAGATTGATAATGGTGGTAATTTATTAATAAATTATAACTGTGTGCGAATGACGATTAAACGTACGAATTATTTCTTTACACGAATCTTGGTCGATTTTTAACTTAATACAGCGTTCAACTTCACAACTCAATGACAACTCAGTTTGCAACAAGTAACCGTCTACAACTAAAACTGTCCTCCGACCACTCTCGATCTTCAATATATATTTTTCCCGCCGTGAATACTTTTTCCGATGCTTCCTTTAACCATTTGCAGACGAACGCCGTATATATTTGACGGAAATCATCGGTTTTACCAAGGGACTCATAAATGTGTCCACGCAAACGCGTTGCTATGGTCTAGAAAGACATATGCGTCCGATGTTGCGACCCTAGGACCTCGCGTCCCAAGTTAAGTTAAGTTCTTATTGCCAGCGTCGCTATGAACGAAAATCGCTTTTAACACGTTAAGTGCCACGCTGGTCCCAGGGACCAACGATAGATCTTCCGTTCGGGCCCAGGTGGTCCTCAGGGATCGACCCAGACTAGGACCAAAAGGTGTTAGGTTAAGTTAGGTTAGGTCCAGACTAGGACCAAAAGGTGCTAGCTTTTGGTGTTAGGTTAAGTTAGGTTAGGTCTAGACTAGGACCAAAAGGTGCTAGCTTTTGGTGTTAGGTCAGGGTAGGTCCAGATTAGGACCAAAAGGTGCTAGCTTTCGGTGCTAAATTCTTCGCCACCTTTTGGGAATTCCTGTTATAACAATTGGTACAGTATCTCCGAGTTTTACGAACACTTCGCCCGCCGTGGGGGGCCCACTTGACAACCGAGTCTGGGGCTGAACGGAACCGCAAGCAAAACGAACTGGACACTTAACGTGCTAAGTAGAAACGAGCGCTGGTAATTTTGAATGACTATCGTGACAGTGGCTCGGTCCCACAGTGCGGTTTACTCAAAAGGGTCAAGGCAAGGGGTTAATATGATCAAATATGGTTGAGGGCGTTAAGGGCCCTACGCATTGCTCAGCATTTTTCCTAATTGACCTGGACTTTGCTCCTTCGTAAAGCTACGTGTAGAAATTCGCGATACTACAATTTCGTACAACAAACCCTTTGTAAGAACACTACGAATACGTCATAATTGTGATACATACGTATCAGATTCGCCAAGGCTCGAGATATCACGCGGGTTTGGAAAAACCTCGACGCGCAAACGAAAACCCACTGTTTTCTCATCTCGGGTATCTTTTACGCCGAATCTGGATGGAAAACGTAGGGTTTATACAGGTAACGAGATACGCGGACGTCTGAGATTGGTAGCGGGATCGGGATCGGGGCGCGCCATTGTCCATAGGTAATAAACTTTCGGCTAATCGAAATCTGGTGTAAGCGGGATCGCATTGTGCATTCCTTGTACGCGGAGATTTGCGTAGCTGGCTTCGAATTTCGCAGGCTAACGCTATGCCGGGGCATAAATTGCGCCTTTGTGTATCTTCCGGGATTGTGTAACAGGTTGTTGGCAACGTTGGATACGCAATGAACGACTTTGGGGGTTGCAGGGGGTGGTCGCTGGCAGAGCGGAGAGGAAGGAGAGCGGCTGCCACCGCCGCTGGTTACAAAACACCGTTTCGCCGGCCGATTGCTTTGTAACAACAACGACATGTAATTAGAATGCGCGGCCGGCCGCCATGTTATAGTTAAACGCAAATGAATCAACGGGAAAACAGGAAGGGAATAACGAAACGATGGGCTCGGCGAATAAAGAGCCCGTGGCTCGAAATGCGCACAATTGCAGAGCCGATATCGATGTACGAAGGTCGCGTCGGGGTACCAAGGGTGCACGGGGGTGGCAAATGATTCCGGGACGCGAAAACAGAGGCGGCTTTAACGAGCTCCCTCTACGCCGCTCAGATAGCTGGCAAAATACGCTTTCTCACGCGCGTCCGCGATACGCGCTCGCGAAACGCCGAGGACAAATTGACTTTGATATGCCAAGGTATAAAAGCCGAATGAAGGAACGGAGGAATAAAGCTGCCGGCTCTGCTGGCCCACGAAAAAAAAGGCTGAGTCCACCATTTTCTCTCTTTTCCTTCCGCTTTTTCTCCCATTTCTCCTTCCTTTTCTCTGCCCCTTTTTCCCCGGTTGCTTCCGTGCAGCCTGGAAAAGTTATACGGCGAAAATCTCCGGGAAAATTGGCCGGCCGTTTGCATTCCGACGGCAACCAAATTTCCACCGGTTCCATTCTCCGGATGCGTACTACGTCAAGCAGAGTCGCCCGCCGGCAACTTTCGCTGCCAATGACGTCGACGAAGACCCGGAAGTTTGTCGAGGCAATCGCGCGAACGTCGGAGACTCTTCTTTTCCCCGATTTCTTACCGTCCCTTACGATTCCTTACCACTCCTCCGCGACCCGGATCCCTCGTCCTCGGGAATCACGATTAGTTATCGATGCGCCCGGTGGCCTGTAATCGTTTTACCTAGAACGATCCTCCGCGACCAGCCTTGTCCTTTCCTCGTCCTGCTAGCAATTCCACGATCGTTCTGGTTACCTCGCCTTCCATTTGCCCGTTTAAACTGCCGTGAACACGGGCCAGCAGGAGGAATCTGCTTTGGTCGGTATTAAATTGGTGAACAACAATTTTCGTTTTCCACGAATCAAATGCTCTCGCGTTCTTCCACCAGCTCTGTCTCGACGTTTAATAGCACAGAACCGGAGGATATCGGTACTTAGATCGCAGACTTAGACTTCGGGACAAATAAATTGATCTGAAGGGATACCGCGAGGGATTAACCGGGTATTTGATCTTCATCCTTTCACGTAGGACCGGGCATATAATAGATTTTTAACTCAAATTACCTACAATAGCAAGTCTACGGCTAGTATTATGTAATAAAATAAAACGCAGATAAGGATTTAATAATCCCATAAGCTCGAAAAAACATTTTCCAACGCATATGAACAAATAGGATCATATATCAATAATTTTAAGTAAAGAAAAATACGATGAAGTACATAGGCGTAGAAAAATGAAAATCTTCGTGACGGGTCGTCAACGTGTTAACCCCTTCCCGTGCCATTTAGCTCGACGAAATCCGGGCCCAAATGGCCAGCATAATTGACCGATGCTCGAAAACAGTCGCAAAACGAGCCAAAATGTAAAGACGTGTGATATACTCAGTTTTACGCGATACTGCTGTTGTGGAAGTAAACTTTAATCCTTTTTCCCTTTATAAATATTATAAATATATTATATTTTATAATAGATGACAGTTCGAAAACTATATTTAGAAAAATGTTCTGTTCACGAGTCTGGCTCGTGATATTCATGTTTGGCCCGACTTTCTGTTCACGTGTCTGGCTCGTGATATTCATGTTTGGCCCGAAATCTTCATCACGTGTCAGACTCGTTTAGGGAAAGGGGTTAATAAGCGAAAAAGCACTATATCGGATTTGGTCGAGGTTTATTATGCACAAAAGGGGCTGGTGCCGATAAAACAGTTTAGCTCTTAGGGAACTAGTCTATATGGTTCTTGGGTAGCCAATGAACCGAATTTTTCCAGTCCTGGCTCACGACGCATCGTGGTCCGCGTGTTACGAGTCATGGGGGGGGGGGCTGGTCGTAATGACGTAAACCGGGGCCCCACTGCCTCTGGACCCTGGATATCGCTAAGAGTGGAAAAATGCTTTCCTTATTCGTAATTACAGATGCGTCCCTGCTGATCTATTCTACCCCCGGTTTAATCTCATCTTTGGAATTTACAGTGACGATTGCACGCCAAAGGAACGCGTTTTGCGGCCACTCGCGAAAATAAACGCGAAGTTTATAGCTCGCCGTTAATGTTGAACACAATCATTTACAGACCGCTGTCTGCGAGACGGCCCCTTTAAAACATATTCCGTTGAATTTTCGGCTCGCACTTTGCAAAACTCAAACAGCCGTGAAAATAACGTCGGTTAACACTCGCAAGCTTGGGGAGGAAGGACGTTCGTTTCGCGCAAGTGGTAAAATTGGAAACGAGTTCATCGTGTAAAACGAGCCTCGCCGCGAGTATGGCAGGAATGGTAGAATTTATGCGGATGCTTGGTCAAGATGGTGAACAGGGAGATACACGTATCAACGGATAAACATGATTTTGTTTAGGATGTCGGAGGCGTGGAAGTGTTTCCAAGTCTCGTAAGATTTTTAATGGACCTGTCTGGAGCTCTTTTACGAGTGATTGCATAGAGCGACTGTGTGCTAGGATGAACGAGACGGTGAGGGATGCTAGGCAGTCAGAGTCAGAGTTAGAGTCGTGAGTCACCGAGAGTCAGACTTGGGAGAGTCAGACATGGAAAATTTAGACTACGAAATTTGAGCGAGTGCTAGTGTATAATTGTAGGATTAATGCTAAGTAAATCCTCTGCAGACAGAGATTGCTTGTTTAACGCCGGTGCTGATTTTTGTGTTTATCACTGTGGGGTGGTACAAGTATTCAAATGACTTAGGCTATTATTTTAACCATTTGCGCTCGAGAGGCTCTCTTTAGCCGCCATTTGATAAAATTTCGAAGCACGATATTCATAAATATGTAAAATTTCGGATAATGTAATGGTGTGCGAGGTATTGAAATCAAATAATTCTACGTGTTAATTATCATACGATTTCTTATTCCTGCTCAGAAAAATATCGTCAACCTTGTAACAGAAAATCTTTGAACTCCTATCCTTCCTTGGCCAAAAAATCGTCGAGTGCAATGGGTTAATATATTTGCCGATTATATTGAAAGTGGTGTGAGTCAATTAAGAAAGAGACATATCACGTAAATAAAATGTTTACGCTAAACTTTTGTTCTGATGGAACATCCAAGTGTGAGCCACCGGTGTTACACGTTGATGTGAGCGTGTTAATAAACAACGACTCTTTTTTAATAACAAATTTAAATTTAGATTTATTTAAACTAAAATATTACCCTTTATTTCCCTCAATTCTTGGACTTTAACTCTCAAACACGCGATTTCCCACTCACTATGATTCCACTGCACGACTCCTAGGTACTTTTATCGGTACCTGGGCCAGGTACTTCAGACACTCGAACGCATTCCTAGACTTTCTGTTGGATATTACAGTGGAAAATTGGATGTGGTAATAAAATGAATAATTTGGTAGTGAGATAGTAATGTATTCTTGACCAATGCACTCTTACAAACTAGAGACGTCGATCGTCAAAAAAAACAAAAGCACAACGTCTCCCGCTTGCCCCACTATAGTCATTCCTGATGTACCAAATAGACACAGATGGCGACGTTGCCATAAATCCTGATTCTTAACACTTTCGTCATTTGTTTGTCCTCACGCACTCTAGACATCACCCTGAACATCCTAACCTAACCAGATATTGCTCTTAATACTATTTCCTTTGCTAGAGTCCTTCGCAATACCACATAATTAAACACTAGTATCGTTATTTTATTATTTCCTGTTTAAAAAATTAAAAACTTTAGCTTAGAAAATTTGCTTTATTATTTTTGTCGTAATAAAATTAAATAGCAAAGTAAACTCTTTATCCTAGTGATGTGGGAACGATCCCTTCACCTACGTTTTGTCTGACGTTCTGTGACCCACGTGGCCCTAAACAGGCCAGTTCTAATCGTTCTCCCGTTCAATAAAGTTCTAAATAATTTTTCCATCGTTTTCATTGATTACTATTCTTTTGCGTTGTAACTGCTTTAACAATTTTATCTACTACTAGATTATTTCATTATTTTATCTTGCACTCGTGATTATCCGAAGCTTGGCAAGATATTGACGCGCTGGATAGGAATTATTTGTAAACCGAGCGTGTTATTTATACGATCTCTGTCGTCCATAGTCAAAAAGTTTGGAAAGTTCCCGTGGAAAAAGGAACTTGGAAAGGATGAAAGTTTTTCGACACGTGCATAAATTGCGGGTCAACCCCGCGTTCTTTTATCGCGCTGCTATGATAGATGGGGGTTTCCGATCAACGAAATGTAAGGAAGAATGTGGTTTCAATTTTTTCGCCCCCCGCTGACAAATGATTCCCGTGGCTACCAATCGGATACGAATCTGAAACGTTATGTATCATCACCCGGCACAACAAAGCCCTAGCGCGTCGCCAGGATACGTTTTATACGTCGATTTATTTATTATGACTTTTCAGCCACGCTGCATCGCTGAAAGATTTTATGCACTTCAGAATTCAATTCCCGCGAAATATAAAGCGACGCGCACGGTATATCCCGACTTTCATTTATTGTATTTTAACGATGGAACTTTCAATCATATTTGCGACAGAAATTTCCCACCCCCAACTTTCCCAGTCAAGATTAATATTTCGTTGCGTTCAACTTTCTTCGCGTCGAAATTTTATCGCGTTAGGCGCGGACACTTTTATAATACCTAGGAACAAGCTCGAGGATTTTCGCGGGTATTGGCATCTCGCGTGAATTTAAAGCGAATAGAAAACATCCGCTTTAATATAGGAAATAAATACGTTCCAATCGTACAATTCAATCTTGTGTCAACGTGTCGTTAAATTGTTGGGAAATCTTAGGATTTTTAACTCTTTGACTTTAAAAGGCAGATTTTAAAACGTACCAGTCGTACTATACGGTAGAAATCCATTTATTATTATGCAGAAATTATTGTATATTTAAATAATAATCAAAACTGTGTATTTCACTGTATTAAAACAATATCGTTTATTTTTTTGTATTTTGCATTAAATGGTTAGTGTACGCACTTAAAATTTAGCAGCAAGTAAAACTTTTAAGGCGTCCATGGTATTTAAAGGGTTAAATACTTCCGAGATGATCCTGCTTTCGCGATATTAGACAGTGAAATTATATCACAGACTGACACCCTAATCGTGCGACACCTTCGTGGCTATAGAAATCTCTTACCCTTAGATCTGTGAGAAATGTACAAAGACTTTCTTGTCCTAGGAAAACTCTGACCACTGCTATCGTACCACCAAGATCGCGAGAATCTACGTCGTGGTCAATAGCTGCTGAAATTGGCAATATCGATGTCTGGGAAATATCGTCTCGAGTCCTACAATCGCACTCCAGTCAACCAAAGTTATCTCACAATGTATCCAAGCCTTTCAGTCTATTAAGAGAACCTTCTAGCGTGAAACGCACTTTGCGAACGTTTTATAAGATTTTTTTGCAGGGAAACTAGGAAACCTAACGTGGCAAAAATTTCTATGTATATTTACACGTATTTCAGTAATGTGTAGGATTTTTTTTATCAAAAGAAAATGAAAATTGGAGGTGCCACGTGTCTTTTTCTCCTGATATGTGTCATGACATCCGTGATAATCGTCTCTATTTAAACTGGATAAATTCATCATTGAAGAGGTTAAGTGACTTTTCTTGAACGTTTTATAAGATTTTTTTGCAGGGAAACTAGGAAATCTAACGTGGCAAAAATTTCCACGTATATTTGCACGTATTTCAGTAATGTGTATGATCTTTTTTATCAAAAGAAAATGAAAATTGGAGGTGCCACGTGTCTTTTTCTCCTGATATGTGTCATGACATCCGCGATAATCGTCGCTGTTTAAACTGGATAAATTCATCATTGAAGAGGTTAAGTAACTTTTCTCAAAAGGGACATTGTCGCTTCATGAGCTGATTGTCGGTGTACAACACGAGTCCTGGACAATATCCGAGCTAATAATTATCGTCTGCGAGATTGCAGCCGCTAAACACGATGTACGTCGCGATACATCGTAATAGAGGAGGTATCGATCGCTACTTCCGACTTCTACTTTTCGCTGCTATTCCGTTCCCGTGTAAATTATAGACGAAGAAATATCGATCGATAGGGTCTAGCGTCGTTAGTAGCGAGATAACGTTCAATTAGTGTGATTAATTTTGAGGGGAGATGAAAGAAAAGGGCTGGCAAGTTGCTCGAGTATCCCGGTGGGTTTTATAGACGATAAAAGTTAGGGTTACGCGATTATGCGTCCCAGGAAGATCTCGGTGAATCAATTTTTCCCAACTTTCCACGCGATTAACGGGCGAAGCGAGATCTCTCTTAATTCCGTGGCTAATTTCGAATCTATGCCAGTCGAAATTGCCTTAGGAAGACTAAAGAAGTTAAGATGGGTTATGAAATCGTGGAGTAGAGATCTAAAATAAACCCAGCGGCGTATGCTCTGCTTAAAAATAGAGATTTCAACATGAAATAGGAACACGAGATAAGCCACTCCTGCAGATGGCTGAAGATTTATGTAAGCAAAATAATAAAAGGCCCCGAAGTGGGAAAAAATGATTATACTGGTTGCACGGGGAACAAGCCCAGTGAAATGTTTAACCTCGTGATAAGGTAATTCCCTCGTTTTACGACTTCCTATCCATTTTGGTCCATAGCTTGGATCAGTGTTTTTCAACTGGAATGTCTCAGCAAAATATAACTATATCGTAGGATGCTATTTCGGGGAAAGAAATCGCGAATCGGACAAAGCCAACTCGCAATCCTATTTTAGATAAACAAATTATAAACCTATCGATAATCTATGCGTGGCATCCTTCTAGAAGCAAATCGAAAATCAGCCGATACCTTTGCGAAAAGCTATTTTTGGTAGCAAAGCTAAGTTGCGTGGTCCTTACGAGCAGGTGAAACGCAGGTCAACGAAATCGTAATCGTCGCGGGGGGCGAATCGCGAATCCCGAAAGCGACGCAATTTTTATGGAAGCAAATCGCTAATCGTCCGAATCATATCAGCCCAATTAGCAATTGGAGAAAGCTCGCCATCGAGCTTTGCAAGGGGCATAAAAGCAGGACCCTCGACGACACAGGCAGAGTCCTGAGCGAAGGAGCGTTAAAGAATCCTGGTGAAAATAGATCGTGACCGGCACGGGCGTGAGTCGTTCGGTGTCGGAGAGAGACGAATTAGGGCGTGTTTTCCGTGTGTTATAGTTGCGTTATTTTAGCGTTATTTTCTCGCGTTAAATTAGTTTCCGAGTTTGGTGTTCGTTTTATTCCGTTTCATATCGTTCTGTCCGTTTTCGGTGTCTCAAACCGTTCGCGCAGACTCGATATTCCTTCGATAAACGAAGGAACATATTTATATTTTATTCCTGTACGCTGAAGACAATAAACCCTGTTTTCGGCGTCCTACAATATATTATTATATCTGTGCAAAATATATTATATCGTAATAATCTTCGAAAGGTGGAACGATTATCTACTATCTTTCTTTCTCGAAGTGGTCGTAGATATAAAAATAACAACGTTCGAAGCTAAACAGCTATTTAACGCCAATTAAATTAATATTCGCGAGAAATATAATTTCTGCGCGTGTCGCGACGGAAAGGGTTGAAACGATGAAAATCAGGGTTCCGTAAACGTCATTTCCGTTTCGCGTTTCGCGAATGTCGTTTCGTAAGAGTTTTCTAATTTTACAACGGCAGCGTAATCACGCGATAAAGCGAAGGAGTGTAGTTTGACCGCGAAGAGCAGGGTGGATGCTCGGCACGAGGATTTCTCCCTTCTTGTTCCGGTGTCTAACTTTTTATGCTGTTCTATGCAGTGGAATGACGCAGTAAATTCTTGTTGCATGAATTTAGTTCCGTCTTGTATAATAAAGTAGACGTATTTTCTGCTCAGTAGCTTCACGCGTCCCGGAACACAGCGCGGTGCTCTAAGAGATTGCACGCGACGTAGTTGGAAAGTTGTTTCAAACGATTACGCTGCCCCCCGGTGCGCGGGATCAAAAAATCCCGGAGATCTTCCGACGCCGAATCGGGGATCGATCATTTCGAAGGAAGCCATGAAAATTGCAGCCACGAATAATGGAACGTGAATAATGACCGGAGAAGAATCGGGGGTTAAATAATGTAGCAGGTGAAATGACGCGAAACGCGACTCGTGGGTGCGACGGTAATTTATAAAAATTATAAATTCATCGATTTATCGATCCCTATTATCCGTGTTGTTCCCGCCGGACGAAAAACTCAGCCTTTGCTCGGCAGTCTCCAGTTCGTTACCCTTAGCTACCATCGGCCAAGCCCGATCGATAGGGAGACATTAATCTTCTTAACAAAATCTCGCCTTAATTACAAATTACCTACGAGAGTCATGCCGGCGTGTAATTCAATCCCGATATTTGCCCTGAAAAATGCCGTTTCATCGGTTTATAGCTTCCGTTGTAAAAACAAATTGCTGCTCTTTCGTCTGTCAATTCTTCGGTTTATCGTCCGTTTTACGAGCTAAACATACAATGACCAACCGCATATGTACATCGTTAAATTCCAAACATTGTCACGAGCTTTAACGTACGTTAATTTAACCGCATTTAGTACCCCGTATTTCTGGTAATCGTATTTATGAAGGAAAAAGAAAAAGAAGGGGAAAAATTAAAGGAAATAAAACGATACAATTGCGAAGAATTAGGGTTAATTAACACGTTGAATGCCACGCTAGTTTTACAGGGATTTCCCGTGGTGCCACGACGAATTTTCTATTATGCGATGGATATAATGATAAAATATTATATGCAATAGATAAGTTACAATGTATAACCATGTTTGACATGTTAATTGCGATGGGGGTCCATTCAATTAACGATGGTAATAATACAAATTTCTATATATTGATATTTGTTTAAATTATATGTATAAAATATGGGATCGCGTTGGGTGGATCGGCTAAAATAGCGTTGTTACTTCTTGATACAATAAAATAAGCTTATACGTAGATTGATGGCTATGAAACAAGAGGGATTCGCTATGGGCACGTTCGACTTTGACTTCTTACTGACTCATTCTTGGAACTAGCTTAAGAACTCTTAAAAGACTTCTAGAGCCCGTTAAAGACTGGAGCTGCTCACGCCCTTGCACCCTTATTTAAAGCATTCATTCTGTCCTTTTCCATACCCAGGCTTTCCTTTTCAGTCATGCCCCTTTGCCACGCAACCTCGGTGGGCCAGGTATTTCAACCACTCTGGACGCATCCCTAAACTTTCACACGACTCTACTATAAACATTCTTTGCAGTCAATCCTCTTGCACACGGTCACTTTTCTTCTAAGCCCAAACACACTTTACATTCTCTCAGGGCCGAACTTATTCCAATCCCACATATATTTCTATCAATCTGGGCGCGTCACTGCCAAGTTAAGTGCCGGTCACTGGTGCCCCCCATGTCATTCAACGTGTTAAACGACACGTCGAGAGGTGATATGAGTATTAGTGGTGGATGAAATTTAATAACAATAAGAACAATTATTTATTTAATTACACAGATTATCAAACACAAATATCAGGTTGAAATATGATTAATTTATCACGATCACATGCTCACACGTCTTCTCACTATTAAAACTCAATTACAACTGACATATGCCAAATCACTCACCTTTTTCTTCTTTCTTTTTTCAAACATTATATTAACATACACAATTCACACAACACCTCAATCATTACAAGCGTACTTATTTATCATAATAACCCGAATTCATTAGATATTGCCATCCCATGCATACTTGCTTCACTCATCCCAACACATATGTATTTAACACTAGGTTCACGGACGCTATCTGTCCAGACAACCTGTCCAGATAAAGAATAAAGGAAACCACGTGCCCTTTTTTTAACGATTAGTTCAATTTAAAAACAATTATATATTATATTAACAGTCTTAACCCTTTGCACTCGGTGATTACTTTCGTTAGAGAAAAATAGCAATTCGAAGGCTTTTTGCTGTAACGTCGAGAATATTTTTGAAACGGTAAGTAATCAATCGGATATAAATTAACGCTTAAAATTATTTCATTTTGACGTTCCACGCAAGCTTAGGGTATTTTAGATTTGATATGTTAATTAATATGGATTTTTGGAATTCGATTAAACGGTGACTTAGGCTCATCTCTCGAGTGCAAAGGGTTAATATAAGTTAACTAAATCTGTTACCATCGTATAATTGGAGCAATCCTTCCGTCAAATTCACGGGTTCCGTAAATCTAGCGTTAAAAATCTATGTAACCATTAGCATAACTAGGGGTACGAAGAAACCGTGGACAAACACGAGCATTAATAAATATCCCGGATCGCGTAAACGATGGTGAGGTGTTTAATAGAAAACGAGGATAGGTTCGCGTCGTCGGAAATCAGTAATTTCAAGACTGCAGTTACTGCAGGGTTAATTAGTACTTGAAGCTTGCAAGCCACGAGTCTCTTTACTGCATATTAGGCGGGAGTAAAAGCGGTACGACCTGGTACGGTCTAGCCACTTCTTTTTTTGAGGGTGGAATGTGGTATTAGCGCTGTTTCGCCAAGGTACCCTTCAATTTAACCCCTTTCATTTAAAGCATACACTCGCAGACCGACGATTTCGTCGTTAAGAGAAATTCAGGTTAAAGAGCAGAGATTTGACTTTGAGAAATGACGGGCAATGTTTGCTCCTGAAATACGTATCTGTCTTTAACCTTTCTATTCGCTTCGATCTAAAACAATTCAATTATTCTCAAACATCCCTATAAACTAATAAAATCGAATATCATCGTCGAATAATTAATCAAATGTTATATACATAAAATCGTAGGATGGCGAAAATTGGTTTTGAGACACCATAAATTGACAAAAGAACAAGAACAGAGTAACACAAACTCAAAACTCATAAACTGATTTAACTTAGGAAAAAACACCAAGATAACGAAACGAAAACACACAAAAACGTACTATAATTTAACTCTCTTTCCAATACCAAACGACTCACGCTCGTGCTGGTCACAATTGATTTCTAAGGACTCTGTTTTGGTCCTTAAGGACCATTCTTTTATGCTTTTCTTAGCCCTTTGCACTCGACGATTTTTTGGCTAAAGAAGGGTACGAGTTGAAAAATTTTCTGCTATAAAGCTGATGATATTTTTAGAGCAGTATATAAGAAATCGTATCGACTCACGCTCGTGCTGGTCACAATTGATTTCTAAGGACTCTGTTTTGGTCCTTAAGGACCATGCTTTTATGCTTTTCTTAGCCCTTTGCACTCGACGATGTTTTGGCTAAGAAGGGTACGAGTTGAAAAATTTTCTGCTATAAAGTTGATGATATTTTTAGAGCAGTAAATAAGAAATCGTATAATAATTGACATATAGAATTATTTAATTTCGATACCTCGCGCACTGTTACATTATTTTAAATTTCATATATTAATTAATATCGAGCTTCGAAATTTTATCAAATGGCGACTGAAGGGCACGAGTGTCAAAGGGTTAACCTATGCTTTATCTCCCCGTAAGGGCCACGCAACTTAATTTTGTTGTCCAAAATAACTTCTCCATTTGCTTCTAGAAAATATTGATCGGTTTATAATTTGTTTTTATTGGCAATAGCCGATTCGCGATTTCTTTGAAAATGGTATCCTACAAAATTAATAAAAATAATAATCGAGTAATCAACTTGACAGACATCATAAGTTGTGGCTAGAAATGGACATCAATATCTTCTACGTTTTTTAACAGTTAACACATTGGTATATTTAGATAAAAATATTTAAATAACGAAAACTTCTCGCGATAAACAATTTTAAACCAAATAATTAATTGACACTTTCTAGAAAATTCTTCTCCCTCTCTCACTTTTATTAATCGTTTCCTCTTTGACGATTTTCACATAGCTATTTTATTCTGGCACATTTTTCTGAACGCTTTTTCAAACATCATTCATACTAGACTGTATTCGCACATGTTGTTACGAGATTTTCATATCTACCCGGTATTCGGTTAATTGCAAGTAAAAATAGCGGATCGTAACTTCAGGGAAGAGTAATCCAACACCTTCCAAAATTTTCGGACAAAATAACAATTGGCTGTTTACTGTAAAAAGGGGTGTCTTTCACCGAAGTTCAGAGAGGGGAGTTGTCATCCTTTGAATAGAGTTAAATCTATTCAACGACGTATTCATTGGAGATCTTCGACAATCTAGCCATCGAACTTGTAGAACAAGAATTGTAAACGCGATCTGTAACAATATTATATTTATATCATCGCAAATGAATTTCACTTATTCAACTTCATTCGTATTCACGCATATAAAACCAACACTCACGTGGGTATCCATTATAATAATAATAATAATAATAATAAAATAGGTGAACGATATTGTAATCGTTATCGTGGTTAGTTCAAATTTGGAAAATAATTGACGGTATTTTTTCTTATTTTTTTCTTGACGCTTTTATTTGTCTGCACAGGTGTTAGCTATATTTCTATGCATATTCGGCTTATCGAATTTGTAAAATTTGGCGTTAAACCGGCAACCTAGGGAGTTTCAGCGGCAACACGGGGTATGTGATATAATAATACCTTACTTGATACGACGCTCGCGTAATGTCAACAAATTTCTATAATTATGTTTGCTAATGTAGCTCCAAGCAGCGCATGGGAAAGTGGTGGGCAGCCTAAGTAGTATTTCTGAGAATCTTAGTCTCTCAGAAACCCCGTAAGCTCTCCACGCGGATATTTAGGTAATGAACACCAACATACTCGCGTTAATTACTGTTTGTAACCAGCTCCTGCATAGCCGTTTCTACGAGTTTTCTTACGGTATTCCCCGTTGAAACTGCCAGAGATACACCGAGCGTAAAACACTCGCGTTTTACTATAAATTATAAACGAGCCTGGATTTAACAATTTTTGTTCCCTCCTCGGGAAAAAGGAAGGCCACGTCTGCTCGGATACCGTAGCGGCTGGAAACGTGGTTGTTGTCTAAATATTTTTCGAAACACCCTACGCCATAATACCCTCCGCTGTTTTCGCGTTCGCGCGTATGGTCGATAAAGTGATAGAAATAATAAGCTTTCGCGGAAATAGTGTAAAGCATTCGTACTATTCCCCCACCGTGCGATGTTTTGAGGAAAGAAGAGGAAAGAAAATTGGGAAATAAAGGAGAAAAAGTACCACTCGGAATAAGAATACGTAATCGACGCGGAGCGGATAGATGGCGAAGGGGAAAAATCAATCGTAAACGTTCACCAGCCCGATTTGTAACCTCCTGGCATCCGAGCGGGCAGGAAGTGCAGCTACGAGGAAGAAACATGTTTCACAGATTAATAGCTGGCGTACACGTTACCATCGAGATAATTAACATACCGTATTTACATAGACATTAGACAAACAGTTGATTAGAAAGATATAGGCGCGCCTCGTCGGCTTATAGGCCCAGCTAGGGTGGCCTCGTCGTTCGTAAGGGAGGGCTAGCGTGCCGTTGTAAATACAGCCCGTATTCCAGCAGATAGGGGTGTGATTCATGGTGGACAGCCACCACGATCTATAGATCCACCCTGATACCGAGACATCTCCCACCCTGCACACCCACTTACACCCTCGACAGTCCTAAACCAAGGCTTTTCCTCATGCACGCAAACAGTCCATACGTTTCACCTGGATAAGGCGCGTCCGTAATGTATGGAATCCCTCAAGGAGTTAATGAACGGGCTAACGGGGGGTGTGCAGAGGGTGTGGAGAGGGAAAAAAAAAGAAGGATCTCCTTTCGCTGGGATTGCTCGGCTATTTTCTTTTGCAGTTACCACACCGAGCCACGGAACTATCGTAATCCATGGAAGAATCCTGTTATTGCGTTATTGTAATCTCTGGGTTAATGAATGGGCTGGACCGTGGGGGTGGAAAAAGTTGCCCCTAGACTGAGATTACGGGTATTCTCTCCGTGATCGCCCGAGCGCGCTGGTATTGTGATCTCGAATAATCGCGGGTTTAATTCGTTTCGTTTATTTATAGGTCACCTGTGCTTGGTTTGGGTGACGAAGTTATACATTTATACATATATATTTTGCAGAAAGGAGTTTGGTTTAATTCGAAATTATTTGGGTACCCTGATATTGCTATTCGTAGCGCCAATTTTAATTTAATTTTAATTTATTTATAGTTTATTGCGTTTCTGATTCGAAGGAAGTAATGTTAGTTTAGTCTGCGTTCGAATTG
The DNA here is from genome assembly GCF_001483705.2 of Eufriesea mexicana. NCBI lineage: Eukaryota > Metazoa > Arthropoda > Insecta > Hymenoptera > Apidae > Eufriesea > Eufriesea mexicana. The sequence goes on along the minus strand of NW_016908524.1, from coordinate 379,624 downwards.
AAATATCGTGCGTGGGGGTTTATTGTCCCTCCTTTAATCTGGCCGATCGGTAATTTGTCTGATACATTCGCGGGTATAGTATGTTAATTATCTTGATGGTAACGTGCTCTTCGACTATTAATCTGGCTACGCGTTTCCTCCCCGTGCTACGGTTATTGTCTTTAACAGAGATTGCATGATCGTGACTGAATCGAAGAACCTCGTCGCTACCCTTCTCCACGAGTTACGTCGTGTGCAAACATACGAGCGTGAATAATTAAATACGTATCTCGCGGCAAGTAATACGCCTGTTTATTTATTTATAAAGAATTCGCGAGGAATAAACGAACGGATGGGAATCCAGCGTAGGTTTATCGTCGTGTTACATCTGGAAAGGTTAAATATCGAACGGTGAAATCGAATTTTTCGAAGAAAAAATGCCCCGATGACATTAATGTTCATTCCCGTTAAATCGTAGCCGTGCATTTTGTGGAACACAACCATTACTGCACCCCTGCACCACCTGGACGTTTCTTGAAATGCACTCTGCTCATGCAAACTTCATCGAGTATCGATTTTACAATAACAGGCAGAACTGCGAAAACCAGCTGACGACCCTGCCGATGTTCCTGGTATCTGTTGCAGTGGTATTACTTTGCTTATAGGGCCGGTCTCAACGACGTCACTTTGTATCTTAAATCGTTAGCGAGAATCGCAAAGGGACCCCGATATCGATTATGCATTACCAGACACGAGCAAAAGGTCGCCAAACTTTTCGAAAAATTATTAACGCTATGTCTACTGTCAACTGTCAAGTGACTTCGTTATGTATATATTTAATTGAAAATTTGGGATCTTAGACTTAGGCTTGGTGACGTTTTATAGTACATATAGTTTATAAATACCTTCGAGCGAAAGAATCGAACGATGCACCCTAAATTCGGTCAAATTTAGTCGAAAGTTTTGCCCAAGGTACTTCAGTCTCACAGGCTACTTAACCCTTTACGATTCCTTTACGATGTCGAATCCGGCTTGATATTCCGTTTCACTCGACTTTTCCTAATTTTTCTACACGGAACATTCGTGTTTTAATTTAAAATTTAATTTAAAATTTAATTAAAAATTTGTCGAAATTTCAAAGCGACGCCTTTAATTTTTCATTTAATTAAGAATATGATAATTTTCTACGACTAGATGCATCATCGATTGGACAATATGAAAATACAATGAAATTTCGAGGCTCATTTTTGATTACGTTATTCGCTATGAATTAATCGGGACGAAGCGTCGAATTTCTTGAAATTTCTTCGAATTTTATCAAAGAACGAAACACCTGCAGTAACTAACGGAACCTCGAATCTAATAGAGGAAATATATCAAGGCTAATAACGCCGAGAGGGAATAATTCCGTGTAAATTATGAGGCGGATTAAAAAGCAAAAGTCGATGCGAGAGATTACGTTCTACGACTACCATAGATTCAGCGGAATGTAACAACGCCTTGCTACTTGCTGCGTTACCTGTCTCCTGGTGTTTTACATAGGTTGTATTTCTCAGGGTTTATTTTTCTCCTTCTCCCCGTTCGCAAGCCTGTTCTCCATGCGAATCCCGTGTGCACGCATTGCCGCGTATCCGCAACGGTGCCGTTCTTTGTTTTAATGAACGTAGTTTACGCTGGTTTAAATTCCGTCGCGCGGGATTTTTTTAAATATCCAGCATCCACTTGCGAGCGTAATTCAAATGGCACTTTAGCCACCCGTTGATTAACGAAATAAAAATTTCTCCCAGCGAACGTCGCGTGCTTCGACCATTTCGGTATCTACCAGGATGGTACCATTTTTCGTTACCATTTTTCCTTTAACCTCCTACTGCTAACGTAACTTTCTACTATTATAGCAGGTTGGTATAAACATGACAATTTGACGCGTGTCAATTATAATTATTTCTAGACAATTTAGGAAAGGTACCATTTTTCAGTGCCATTTTTCCTTCTTTAACTTCCTACTGCTAACGTACATATTTTCCCACTATCATAACATACAACATTTTTTATAGTCTACTATGTTATAAATACGACAATTTGACGCGTGTCAAACGAAATTATTGACAGTCAATTTGACTAAAAATATCGGAAAATTGGTCAAGAATTACCATTCGAATGTCATCGTTCTGCTATAATTTCTGCATTTCTGATGTGAGAAAATCGTGGAAAAATTTGTCGAGATTAGCAGTTTTGTTTGGAAAGAAGGGTTCAGAAATTCGTTTTCGAAATTTTGCGCGAAGGTGCTGCTTAATTTAAATTTGAATACCAAGCGTTACGATAAATTGGAGATCGGCGAGTTTCGGTTAACCCATTTTCAGGACTAGTCGCGTTTTTCCCCGCTGCGAGGTTATTTCTTTGAAGTTACTGCGAAATTACTTTCCTAGGTGTGGCCAGCCATTGTTTTAGGACGTGTAATTTCATGTATCTTGATGACACCCAACAGTGCCGTAACGCAAGCCAAAAGGCCCGTCAGCGCTCGTCCCCTTTTGTTTTCTCGGGTCTGCTTTTAAATGTCGTTCTTTTGTCGCTGTCGTCGAGAAGAGCGGGAAAGAATGTCTAATGAAGCACCACCTTGATCTTACGGTAAAAAAGACGACTTTGGAAACGTGTAACGAGCCAGCAAGAGGGTGCACGTCTCAAAGTTAGCTAAGAGCCTCTATTTTCTTCCTCTTTCTTTACTCAATTTCAGGGAAATGGAATTCAGCTGTGGCGGTCTTCGCAGTTGGAGGCAAAAATGGTCGAAAGATGAGCGACTCGTACACTGCCTTGCATAAGTATTCGCGTACCGGACCCGATACGATTATAAAGTTTGTACATTCGCAGGAACGTATGTTAAATGATATTTCTCAGCGTTCAAAGACATTATGCGAACGTCTGAGATGAAATCGGAAGCCGAGTTTATGCTAGAAAGTTTTACTAATAGCAAAATCCACTCGCTTGTAACTAGGTGCAAGAGTCCCAACACTCGTGCACCGCGGTGTATACGCGTTTCCGAGCTTCACCTCGAAACTTTCGAATTTTTAACTTTACCAATTATTATTAATGGCTGAATGTTCGTTGATCTCCCGGAGTTTAATCAGCGTCGAAAATTTATTCGCGGGTAAGGAGGTCAAAGATACCGGCTGATAAATAAAATTCCAACTCTTCCCCTGTCTTCGGTATTCTCTTTAATTCCCTAGTTTTTACCCCGTTCCCCGCAAAGTATGAGCGATAAATTCAGCCGCAAACATTCGTCCAGAATTTTTGCACTCTGTTTTTCCCCAGCCCCCGTGAAAAATGTGTGACCTTTCTTGCGAGGGATGAACCGGCGAAAAAACACGGCCGGGGTGAAATTGCCGTTGATTAAACGCGAACGATGTTCGATTCAAGACGATTCTCGGAGGCTGGGTTAAAAAGATCTGTATTCGGGTTTATTATCGCGAATATACCATCGGATATATGTTCGTACGTTTCGGATAAAATTAACAGTTTACAAACTACTCGATCTTTGACTTTAGATAATTGTTCAATTTTTGTTTAAGAAATTTCTTTACAAGTCTAGTTGAAATAGAAAATTGCAAACTGCAGTAAAAATACAAAATTGCAAGCTCCAGTAAAAATAGAAAATTGCAAACTGCAGTAAAAATAGAAAATTGCAAACTCCAATAAAAATAGAAAATTGCGAACTCCAGTAAAAATAGAAAATTGCAAATTCCAGTAGAAACAGAAAATTGCAAGCTCCAGTAAAAATAGAAAATTGCAAACTTCAATAAAAATAGAAAATTGCAAATTCCAGTAGAAACAGAAAATTGCAAACTTCAATAAAAATAGAAAATAGCAAATTCCAGTGGAAATAGAAAATTGCAAATTTCAGTAAAAACAGAAAATTGCAAATTCCAATAGAAATAGAAAATTGCAAATTTCAATAAATAGAAATTGCACAGAGAAATTGTATGCAGTAAGTGTGATTGCTCTAAATTTAGGAATCGCAAATTCTTTTTAGCCAATATTTCCTTCCATATTTTCTTCGCTATTTTTACGATGCATGGAGAATGAGAAGAGGTAAATGTTTAGATTCGGTATCTCGTGTCATTTCGTAAAACAAACGCGGATACTACTTTCTTTCGCGTCGGGCAGACTCGAGCATCTCAAATGCACGTTCTTGAGTACTTTATCATCTAATTAAAAAATATATTTCGGAAAAAATTGCGTTCGGTGTACGAAGGAATCCATTTAAAATGAATTCCACTTATTTATTGCAATACAGGACCTATAGAAATTGAAATGGCTATAACAGTCCAATAGGTTCTGATCCCTTCATTTATGTAAATTTCTTAGCTCATCACGATATTAGTAGAAAATGTCAATAAAATCAAATTGTTCAGTCAAAATCTATAGAAAAACTGTAATCGCTATAACAATCCTATAGGTTTTGATCCTTTTATTTATGCAAAATTTTTAGTTCGCCATGATATTAGTCGAAAATGTCAATACAATTTAAAATTCTATTCAAAAACTTATATTAATTAAAATGGCTATAGCAATCGAATAGGTTCTGATCCCTTCATTTATGTAAATTTTTTAGCTCACCACTATATTAATCGAAAATGCCAATACAATTAAATTATTCAGTCAAAACCTATAGGAAGGTTGAAATGGCTATAGCAATCCAATAGGTTCTAATCCCTTCATTCATGTAAATTTTTTAGCTCGCTACAATATTAGTAAAAAATGTGAATACAATTTAAAATTCTATTCAAAAGCCTATTCAAATTGAAATGGCTATAGCAATCCAATAGGTTCTAATCCCTTCGTTTATATAAATTTTTTACCTATATTAATCGAAAATGCCAATACAATTAAATTATTCAGTCAAAACCTATAGGAAGGTTGAAATGGCTATAGCAATCCAATAGGTTCTAATCCCTTTATTCATGTAAATTTTTTAGCTCGCTACAATATTAGTAAAAAATGTGAATACAATTTAAAATTCTATTCAAAAGCCTATTCAAATTGAAATGGCTATAGCAATCCAATAGGTTCTAATCCCTTCGTTTATATAAATTTTTTACCTATATTAATCGAAAATGCCAATACAATTAAATTATTCAGTCAAAACCTATAGGAAGGTTGAAATGGCTATAGCAATCCAATAGGTTCTAATCCCTTTATTCATGTAAATTTTTTAGCTCGCTACAATATTAGTAAAAAATGTGAATACAATTTAAAATTCTATTCAAAAGCCTATTCAAATTGAAATGGCTATAGCAATCCAATAGGTTCTAATCCCTTCGTTTATATAAATTTTTTACCTATATTAATCGAAAATGCCAATACAATTAAATTATTCAGTCAAAACCTATAGGAAGGTTGAAATGGCTATAGCAATCCAATAGGTTCTAATCCCTTCATTCATGTAAATTTTTTAGCTCGCTACAATATTAGTAAAAAATGTTAATACAATTTAAAATTTTATTCAAAAACCTATACAAATAGAAATGGCTATAGCAATGGAATTGGTTCTGATCCCTTCATTTGCATAAATTTTTTAGCTCACGATATTAGTAAAAAATGTCAATACAATCGAATTTTCTTCGACCAAAAGCCTATAGAAATCGAAATTACCGTATTTTGTTCCATCTTGTAAATTTTAGTCTTTCGGCTTTTGTCCATTACGCGATACGCTGTGCGTCGTTTCATTTATCCCTCCGGTCTCGTCCCTCTGACGTCGCGGAATTGCCGCGCGTCCGCGAAGATGTAGCCGCATTTACCGGGTAATGAAAACTTTAATTGCCTTTAAGCAAGACGACACGACAATTCGTTCACGGGTCTGAGCCTAGGGAAAATGGTACTTGCGGGCTGTTGCACGAAAGACAACTTCTCGGCCGGACTTCTACATAAACGAAGAAATCCCGTAACTTCGGTCGCCTTTGTGTTTTCAGATACAACGCTGTCGTATTTTCTTCTCCGCCCGCTCCCCCCTCGGTGTAATCGTAATTGAATCCGTTTTTGCATCTCGCCGTACTTTGAGGGGAAAACGCATTAACGTGCAACGGGGCGAAACACTCGATTAATAAAACGAACCGGCCCGAATCGCGGAATTATTCCTCTCCGGCCATCGGCGCGATTAAGGAATTAGGAATCGAACTCGCCCCCTTTCCGTCTCGCGATTTAATTGCTCGCTAATGGGTAACTGAAAAGTTCCGGCAAGCAGAGGCAGTTGACGAAGGTTCCCTCGAATTTTATCTCTTCCGACGTGTCTTCTCGTTCCCTACGAACGTCGCGAATTATTATTATTTTTCTTTCTCCCTCCGATTTTTGCGTCGCATTTTCACGTCTTTTTCTTGCGATGTAAATGTTTAATCGGGGTTATCGACGTTCGTTTAAAGTCGCACGAGTGTCCTCGGTTGAAACGAAAATCTCTCCCTTTCACGGGCAGACGTCATGCATAAAACAGGATTCAATTATGTGCAAGACTTATCGCTTCCCGGAGTCGAGATAAAAGAGAGGGAGGAACGTCAAAGGCGGACTCCTTTAGTATTCACCACACTATCTACGCCTTTTTAACCGAACTTCGGAAAAATCTGGTTATCTATACGAATTCCCGACGAATTTAATTAATTTCCGCTGGTAAACATAATCTTTCCGTGGAGTGGAATCAAGAATATCATCTTTCGAGAGTCGAATTGTTCGGTTGCTCGTTATTTCGAGTGCCTGCGAAATTTCAGCCGACGTTGAAATTCTTTATTCCACGGAGTCAACATCTTTGCGCTATTTCTGCTGCGAGTAAATGTTTCCAGTTAGAAATAACAACGCGATGCTTAAAACAAGATACCGCAAATTCTCGCATGTACACCTAATTTAACAAACAGAACGGGCAATCTGTAATTTCTGTAATTAAATTATCTTCAACCATTTTCTATTCCAGAGAAGAAGATAATATGTTTTGAAATATAAATTTGATATTATCAGGCCTGTCGATGGAGGAAGAGATAGAAAATACCACGAATTTATTTTTTTAAGAAAATTGATACTTACGGTGGAATTTAATTGCTATTCGACGAAAGAAAGCTGCACTAATTGCCGATCGTCGTTAATGACTCGATAATCGATTCGACGTAAGACTAGAATTTAAGGAAGCATTCTAGTTTGACACTCCATTTTCTTTATCCCTTTCTGGCAATTTCTTCTTGCGATAATAATGATGTCTATTTACACTCGACATAGCTATATATGCTTTTCTAAAAATTATAGTATGGTACTTTGCAAATATATTTTCCAGATTATGTACTTCAAAAAAGTGATAAAAAGGATAATCGATATTTTCAAAATTTTATGCCAGAGTAACACCTTGAAAAATATCGATTAAATAATTGATTAAAGAATTGAAAGAAATTAAAGAAACCTAAACGGCCAATTGAGGTATTCTATTGTAGTTTGACACTCCATTTTCTTTATTCCTTTTTGACAATTTCTTTTTGCGATAACAATGATGTCGACTAACACTCGACATAGCTATACATGCTTTTCTAAAAATTATAGTATGGTACTTTGCAAATATATTTTCCAGATTATGTACTTCAAAAAAGTGATAAAAAGGATAATCGATATTTTCAAAATTTTATGCCAGAGTAACACCTTGAAAAATATCGATTAAATAATTGATTAAAGAATTGAAAGAAATTAAAGAAACCTAAACGGCCAATTGAGGTATTCTATTGTAGTTTGACACTCCATTTTCTTTATTCCTTTTTGACAATTTCTTTTTGCGATAACAATGATGTCGACTAACACTCGACATAGCTATACATGCTTTTCTAAAAATTATAGTATGGTACTTTGCAAATATATTTTCCAGATTATGTACTTCAAAAAAGTGATAAAAAGGATAATCGATATTTTCAAAATTTTATGCCAGAGTAACACCTTGAAAAATATCGATTAAATAATTGATTAAAGAATTGAAAGAAATTAAAGAAACCTAAACGGCCAATTGAGGTATTCTATTGTAGTTTGACACTCCATTTTCTTTATTCCTTTTTGACAATTTCTTTTTGCGATAACAATGATGTCGACTAACACTCGACATAGCTATACATGCTTTTCTAAAAATTATAGTATGGTACTTTGCAAATATATTTTCCAGATTATGTACTTCAAAAAAGTGATAAAAAGGATAATCGATATTTTCAAAATTTTATGCCAGAGTAACACCTTGAAAAATATCGATTAAATAATTGATTAAAGAATTGAAAGAAATTAAAGAAACCTAAACGGCCAATTGAGGTATTCTATTGTAGTTTGACTCTCCATTTTCTTTATTCCTTTTTGACAATTTCTTTTTGCGATAACAATGATGTCGACTGACACTCGACATAGCTATATATGCTTTTCTAAAAATTATAGTATGGTACTTTGCAAATATATTTTCGAGATTATTTACTCTCAAAAAGTGAAAGCAAAGATAATCGATATTTTCAAAATTTTAAACCAGAGTGACACTTTGCAAAATATCGATTAAATAAACGATTAAAGAATGAAAACTAACAAAACCTGAATAGCCAATTCAGAGGAATTTATCGATGTTCGTGAAACGAAAATGATTTCAGCAGAGCGTAATGGAATTTGTGTTCGAATCGGATAGTGGACGAAAGCGAAGAGTGAAATGAAATATTCACGAATCAATTCGCGTGAAAGCTTGCGTACGCCTAATCTGATGTATCGTAGACATGTCCTTTCGCACGGCGATTTCGCGAGTTCGGGAAAACATGCATTTTAATCCAGATAATTTACCTGAAACATTGTTTCGCGTGAAATAAGTCGAGACGGGGGTACCGTTCCTTCGTGCATTCACAGTCGCGATTTGTTCCGATATTATTCGTTGAAAACGAGCATAATTCGTGGGATTTGCAGCTTGCAAAAGAGGAACTTAAAACTGAAAAGGAAATTGCACGAAGATAATTTGTTATTTCGTTAACGTCATTTCTTCTCATTGCTTTTTCAATTTTCACTGACGCTTGGTCAGAGCAGGAAAGTATAAAGATTCGAAGCTTTCCAGATTTTCAGATTTTCAGAATTTTCGTTCCACCGTGTCTGGATAGAGGTATGGAAATCCTTCGGAATATTCGAGGACACGTTAGAGTTACAGACACGCTCGCGAGGCGTAAAAATGATATTTCACGGTGCGGTATGTAAGATCGTAAACGCGTAAAACGATTCACGAAACGTTTAACCAAGCTCGTAAAACCGGTTCCCGTCGACCAGGCACGTACGTGTCGGTTTTCATCATTTACCTTATCACTACAATCCTTTATAGCTCATGAACAAGCGTGGACCGCGTTCGCACCACCCACCCCCTCTGTGATAGAGTATCGGATTTGTACCTTATGTCAAATAACTATAACGTATATAACTATGGTATCACGATCGTATTTAGCACTTCTTGTCAGCCCTGCTGTTTCAAAAGTGTACGAGCTGGCTGACGTCGAATGGTCGTCCTACGTTTTATCGGCCAGTCTTATGTTAAAGAAGGTTATGTAAGGGATAGTACGAGACAAGGCTGGTCTTCGTGAATTGTCATCCTTACCCGGGATGAGTTAGGCTAATATTTTCGAAGAAAGATCCTGCTCGTTTTGTCACGTATGTCGATGATTTATGAAATTTTTCTGCATCCTCGGGGAATTTTAAATGTAATACAAGCTAATAATAATAGGAACAATACGAAATATCCAAACAAATGGAGAACCTTGGTGGTCCTCGTGAATTGTCATCCTTGCCCTAGTCGAGTTAGGTTAATATTTCCGGAAGAAGATCGTGTTCGTTTTGTCACGCATGTCGATGATTTATAATATTTTTCTGCATTCCCAGGGAAATTTTAAATGTAATAAAAATTAATAATAATAGGAATAATACGAAATATCTAAAGAAATGAAGAACCTTACTGGTCCTCGTGAATTGTCATCACTCGGGGTGAGTTAGGCTAATATTTCTGGAGAAAGATCCTACTCGTTTTGTCACGTATGTCGATGATTTATGAAATTTTTCTGCATCCTCGGGGAATTTTAAATGTAATACAAGCTAATAATAATAGGAACAATACGAAATATCCAAACAAATGGAGAACCTTGGTGGTCCTCGTGAATTGTCATCCTTGCCCTAGTCGAGTTAGGTTAATATTTCCGGAAGAAGATCGTGTTCGTTTTGTCACGCATGTCGATGATTTACAAATTTTTCTGCAACCCCGGGAAATTTTAAATGTAATACAAGTTAACCCTTTGCACTCGACGATCTTTTGGCTAAAAATGAGTAGGAGTTCAAAGATTTTCTGCTATAAAGCTGGCGATATTTCTTTTAGTAATAAATAAGAAATTGTATAATAATTAACACGTAGAATTATTTGATGCCGATAGCTCACACACCGTTACATTATCTTAAATTTGCATATTAATTAATATCGATTTTTGAAATTTTATCTAATGGTGACTGACGGTCACCTCTCGAGTGCAAAGGGTTAATAATAGTACGAAATATCGAAACAATTGGAGAACCCTGAACTTTATTAATGTTTGTTAATATATTTAGGGAAGTTTATAAAATACGTTTTGCGTTCATTAATATCGTTACAATTTTTAACGAAGTGTAGTAACAAATTAATAACCTGTAATTAACAACGATGCAAGCGAAACAAACGAAATTTTGTGATTAATCGCGCATATTACAATTTTGTCCTTATTAATTATTACGTTCGGCAGTGAAATTACTATTAAATTATATATTGAATTAATTAATATTTCTTTTGTTATTCGATGCCGTAGGATAGTCACATTCTATGGGTGCTGGTAATTTTCGACATTCCCTTGCACAGAAACGAATAACAAGTACATCAATATCCCATAATTACGCTAAACTAATAATATCAATAAAGTAAAAACAAATTTGAAATTAAACTTGAATGCTGAAATTCTAGCAATATCAGCTATCGTTATCGAAATCATTCGAGCAAATTAATTATTATTTCAATCATCGTCATTCGATAAATCGAGTAAATAATACCAGATCAAAAATTACCACTGGATGGAACCAGACGGGCCGGAGTTATTCCGAATGGGAATAAAAATTATACTTTCCACCCGACGACCGATTCGTAGGCCGAAGATAGGCGAATGTGAAAATACGCGAACGCGGTGTGCAGAGCAAAAGGAATGAAATTCATGCAAGGCAAATTGAAAGTGTATGATTTATGACGATAAGTGAAAAGATCCGCTCGTATCGCGCGAACGGTTTGCAGATCGTATAAAACGTCGCGGAACAGGCGAGACTGTACTAATACGAAAAAATACAAAGGGAATGGAAGAATCGGGAGGGAAAAAGTCGAGTGCCGGACTCGGTGAATTATGTGGGAGGGCAAACAGGGTGCAAAGCAGATCACGTCGAATCCGCGATTCGCTTTGCGAAATATTTCCGGACCATCGCATCGGGATATTCGCATAATGTTCCCCGGATACGTGGGAAGAGATTAAACGGCGAGAGATAAAAATTTTCAACACCCGATATTATCCGCCGCGGCGTAATTTCTTAGGCCGATGAATTAATCGAAGCGGGTAAATCGGCGATAAAATATGCAGGGGCGGCTGGTGCTTAAATTGAAACGACGCTTCGAGTGAAAGATGGCGGTACGAAATTAACGGCACTGCGTGGGTAAACACTGTCGCGGTATCAGGCAGGGGGGAAAAAATATGTTCGACAAGATGGAGAAGCGAAATGCTGTATAGCGTGCCTGGGGAAAAATTCAATCAGCTTAAATGCACCGAGATAAACGCAACTGTAAAAGAAGTCGTCGGGAGCCGGTGTTAATCAATACCGACTGCGAGATAAGCTGTTTATATCGGAGTACTCCTTCATTTTTTAGTCGGAGGTATCGAATTTTCTCAAATTATCAACAATTCCGAGATACTTCTGGGGAATTTGATGGCATTACTGCTCGATCGGTCTGTTATCTCTTAATGACTCTGTCTTCGCAGAAATATAACCTAGATTCAGTTTAACGAGGAAAAGGAATATGGAATATTAATCTGTGAATTATTTTTAATAATATTATTTTGATTTATTAAAATTAAAATAGCCTCTCTATCGATTATCTTTAATAAACTACCTGTGGATACCTCTTTAAGAAAGATCAAATGATAATTAGGAGCGACGCCATCTTGCGTCGAAATTATGGCAGTAGAGACGAAATTGTATTAGCAGAGTCAATCGCAATTTGGGAATTATTTTATGCTGTACTAACAATTAATAAAAATTTATTAAAAATCAATAAAAATTCTCTGAAACATCTTTACTTACCGAAAGCAATTAATTCGAATAGAAAGATAGCAAACAGACGCCATATGCAATTATTCGCGATGTTTTCGGGATTTCGGATGGAAGGGGACATGCGAAGAAATGAGCGCGAAATTCCAGAAAGTCGCGTGTGCATTTCGCGGAATCGTAAATAAACGATGGATACATTACACCTTTCAAATCGAGCGTGCAATTTTCTCCCTCTCGTGGCGTTCGCTGATAAAGGGAGAGAAGAGGTGAGGGACAGAGAGGAGGCGGGGCGGAGAGGGAGGGAGAAGGTAAAGGGTGTTCTCGAAAAGCGTGGCTGTAATCTAACAACCCCTCAATTTCTGCACGCTTTATGGTTACAGACGGAGATGATACCTTTTCTCCCCCTTTCCCATTGAATATGCAAGAAGTGCATCGCTTGAAATTTACATTTACGCTCAAACTCCTCGAATAACGGGGAAACGTTTTACAGACTGTCCTGCTCGTATCTGATTCTGCTAGCCATTTCGGGCCGCGTGAATGATAATCAAAGTAGCGAAATGAAATTAGCGCGAGGGCGAATTCATTGGACAGTCAATGACAATTTCTGCGGCTTCAAATTTGTCGAGTGGATAAATGATTACCGTGGGGTAGGTTAAGAATCGCCCGCATCACGCTGGATATTATTCAAAGGACCTATCGTCCATCGTTAAAGTGTTATACAGTATTATTTTTTATTATTTTTTAATATCGCATCGTTTTTTGGTGATTAGTATTTTTTTTTTCTTTTGTAACGTTCAGTTGCAAATAGTATATATTAATATTAAAAATACTACATACTTACTTAAAATACATTTATATTACAAAATACATATACATTACAATAGATATATTAATGTTATATAAAATTATTATTATTATTCAGTTTTTAATTATTAATTATTCATTATTTTGTTATATAATGAAATATAAATATATTGGAAGAATATATCCGACGAAGCTATCTTGTCGATTGCTGACAGACGGGGGCCTCAGCGGCCACCATCCATGGGGCCTCATAGACCGTTGACAAACGGATCGCAATAACCATTTCAACTTTTCTATAGATTTTGATAGAATGATTTAATTTTATTAACATTTCCGACTAATATCGTGGTGAGACAAAAATTTTTCATAAATAAAAGAATCAAAACGTATATGATTATTATTGCCATTACAATTTTTCTATACATTTTGATTGAACGATTTGATTTTATTGACATTTTCGACTAATATCGTGGTGCGCTAAAAATTTTGCATAAATAGAAGAATTAAAATCTGTAGGATTGCTATAGCTATTCCAATTTTTCTATAGATCATTCTATAAATGATCAAGAGTGAACAGCATCAAAAAGGTGAAGTTTCCACACGTGATGAATCATCGATTGTTCTTAAATGACACTCGAACAGTTAAGCAGGGACCACAGTGTGAAATAAACTTTTCTCGAAATAACGCAATTTTGAATTTTTGATTCGTGTTTCTTCGTATCACCCTTAGCACACCCCTTATGATATATGCTAAGAATTTAATCATGGGGTATTAAAATTCTACTTTTATTCGATTTATAAAATAAATATATTCTTTATTACCAGTAGCTCGCATATTTCAAAGATATTCATCGTCTTAGCACTACGCGTGTGTTTCCTTATTATCATGTTTCGTGAATTTTTATTTAAATGCTACTTGAAGGAGGTCTCGTGTCTTTGATCTTTGATCATTCTCCTTTCTATCCACGTCATACTGAAACATTCCTAATTATGGAGTTATCAAGCGAAAATAAAAGAATTAACAAGGCTAAACTTATCGCTCCGGACGTAAATTAATTTCCCTAAATACCCACTTTAAAAAAGCTACTACCCGTAGCAGCTAGTTTTCTACTTGTTGCACTAAGTTTCAAACTATAGCTTTTTGCGCGAAATTAACCGAGAGCCAAGCTGCGTGTCCCTCTTGCCAGCAATGATACATCGCGCTGGTAACAAAGGGAATTAAAGTAACGAGACTTAGCAATCCGCATAGGTGGACTGACAGAGCGACTGGATGAAGAGCACGCTAGATTTTAATTAGTTTTTTTAATGCCTATGCAAATCGCATCCTTCGGGCTATCTTCCTTGGATCTATTGCATGGAAGATTTACCACGCAATAAACCACTTTATATTTTCCCATCTGGCTTTCCACGTTTCCGAGGATCACGGACGTAAAAATGGTAACAGGACACTTATCCTGGAAAAATTTTTACCGCTGTCCGCTGTAAAAGAGAGCCCCCGTCGTATATTATATTAAATTTTTGTCCGTACAGCTTGCTGATTAGTATAAAACACGTCGCGTATCCTAAACCGAACTGTTCGATTAAATTTCCGAAATTAAGAAATCATTGTTGCACGTTTTTCCAATTTTTATTCCACTTCGTCCTTCTCTGAAAGTGAGGCATCCTCGTACTGAAAAATTGAAAAAAAGTTACACTTATATCCTGCTTTTTTAATACTTAATTAATTCCACGTTATCAGACAATTTTTATTTATTTTTATCGATAGGATCGCAAAATTTATATATTTTTTATAACTATGAATAGAGTTATAGGATTCCAATTTTTATTCTACTTCGTCCTTTTCTGAAAGTGAGGCATCCTCGTACTGAAAAATTGAAAGAAAGTTACACTAATAGCCTGCTTTTTTAATACTTAATTAATTCCACGTTATCAGGTAATTTTTATTTATTGTTATCGACAGGATCGCAAAATTTGTATAATTTTTATAATTATGAATACAGTTATAGGATTTATCAAGCATAGAAAATTCGTCGCTAATAATCGCATAATTAACATGCCATTAAAGAAGTTTCAACTAAAAGATAAGTAATGCTCATATGTAGTATCGCAGAATGCCCACCTCGTATGTAGGTGACTTTTGGTTTGGAAAGTCGCCGAGGGTTTGAGGGCCAGGTCATTCGGAAAAATGTCGGCGATGCGTCAGGCCCTTAGCATGACCATATTTGGTCGTGTTGGGAGAGGCTTTTTAGGAAATGGTTAAGGAACGATTCGTGAGAGAGGATTCTTGATAGACGCTTCTTCTTGAGCGACAGTGCTGGAGAGTTGGTTGTAGTCGTGTTGCGAGTTGTTATCGTGTTGCTAGTTGTAATCGTGTTGTTAGGTATAATTGTGTCGTTGTAGTCGTAAGAGTTTAGTCGAAATGTATATATATCTATATTCGTAGTCTTTACCGTCACCGCACATTGTATTATATTATTATTTTATATCTAATAAATAGTTCTATATTATTTAACAACCATCATATCTCTACACATATAATAATATTTTCTATAGATTTCTTCGTTATAATTCCCTCGCAAACATACCTCTTCCAATTAAAACTGATTTTTATACCTTGATTCTTCTTTCAATATTCTATTTCACGCATTATAAAACGACATAAATTCTTCAACCGACAAATCGCCATTCATGAAAAATTGGAAGCTAGAAATAAATCTTAAACCATTCAGAACGACAAAAATAAATAGCAAAAATTAATTAGGCATATATTGAATAAATATTCAGGAAATGGACGAATGTCAAAGGCGGCAAAATGGACTAGAGAAATTTTGATGGGAAAAACTAGGTTTCCGATTTCACCCAGGAGATTCGACATTAAAATGAAATACATCCCTGAACCTGTAACATTTCCTTCACGGAGACACGTGAATGGAGAATCGCAAGAAGCCACGTCGCCCTGTAGGCTACCCCACGTCGGAAGCCGTTCCCCGTCGGTCTCGGTCCATTGTTTCAGTTTGTTCGAAATATTTTCGATCGATTGTTCAATAAAATACCGGCGAAACGTTTGGAATAAGCGCGACGGGATAACGGTGCGTTCGCAATTTAATGGCGCGAGCCGACATGAAGCATTTCCATAGCATTCTACGGGACGCATTATCGAGCGTAAATTCGTTTCATTAGACTTTATTAGAACACACACGGCCGTTTCCACGTTTCCAAGTTCCTGCGTCCCGACTCTATGCATGTCGTCGGATAATCCATGACGGCCGGAACACACGGCAACACGCCGAGCGAATGCAGTTTCGCTTTGGCGTTCGTTTAAACGGCCAGCCACGCCAGTTCACATGATATTCCATTCATAAACTCATTTTTGCTGTCTTGTCGACGTCACGTCGTTCGTTCTCTTTTCTCCCAGGACTCCGTGCCCACTTCTCCGCTTTCCATCCACTCCTCCCCAATTTTCACTTCGGGAACGTCTTTCACCGAAGTCTCCCTTTCACTTGGCCATTTTTCTCCTCTTTTCTGCAAACCGTGGTTCCTTTGTTGGCTAATTTGGTCTGTAATATCTTCCTTCGTTTCGTTGGTGTACCTTTTTGTCGATGAAATTAGGTGTCCCTATTTCCATTCGTTCCGACTAAGTTATTTAGGAACGTATAGGGTGTTCTAAATGTATTAACCCCTTGTCCTACGATTTAGGATTCAACAGCGTGGTCCCGAAACTAGAGAAACAGAGCTGCCGAGCATTCGAGCTATTCCATGGCTTGGTAAATCTGTCTTAAGTTGTATCAATCGCACACGACTCACGTAGGGTGTTGTACCCATTAGAAAAATATAATTCGGGAAAGTTAATTTGATAAATTACAAAAATACAAGTGAAAAATTAAAAAGAAACAGATGATAAAAACTAAGTGGTATATTAAATTAAACAACGAATAATAAAGGTTAATAATTGAAGTGGGGTACGTCGATAAACCGTGGGCCTGACACGTGGTGTTTACATTTGGCCCGATTGACGTACCACGTACCAGGCACGTGATAGTCAGTTTTGACCCGACCGATGTACCACGGTCGGGCCAGGCTCGTGGTAATGAGTTTTGGCTCGAAAACTTGACTACGTGTCTCACACGTGGTTGTAGGCCATAAGGTTAAGAGCTGATAATTTTGTATGATAGCTAGTCTAGTCTTGTTTGCTTGTTTCGTATTGACGTCTCGATTCTTTTTGATTCAATTTTTCCTAATCTCTGGTTCCTCACCTTGGCATGTTCAGTATTAATTTTCCAATCAACCGCATCCTAAGTGTCGTGACACCACCCTATCACGCGTCCTTGACGCGTCTTCTTTTGGCAAGGGTGGGACGATACCTGAGCAGATGCGTGATCAAGAGTTTTGCTTAAATGTTACGGTCTTCCTTCAGGTCCGAGGCATCGGTAGTATTTACCATTAGAGTAGTTTCGGTATGACCTCTCGGAACTATCGATTTTCTCAGCACGTTTGGGGGTCCCCTCCTTCACAGGGTTGCGACGAAGGCTGGTGGTTCCTATGGTGCTGCCCGATTGGTATCCTGATGGCCGTCGTGCTATGATAGGTAGCAGGTAGAAGGACGCAAGGAAGCGATGCGTTTCGTCCTGGGCCTGCTAGTGGACTTGCCACTAAGGCTTTCTAGCAGGCCCTACCTTAGACTGGGAATAATTATCCCCCAATTGTGTAGCATAGTTTTGTATTTATGGGAGTCGAGAATTCACCGAGGACTTGCGAAAAACCTGAAACCTTCATTTTTCCATCTAACTATGAGGGAAGGGATGCGTTTCGTCCTGGGCCTACTAGTGGACTCATCGGTAAGGCTTTCTAGCGGGCCCTGTCTTCGACGAGGGGGATAATTATCCCCCAATTGTGTAGCATAGTTTTGTATTTATGGGAGTCGAGAATTCGCCGAAAAAGCTGAAATCTTCATTTTTCCATCTAGCTCTGAGGGTGTGAACAGGTGTGTTGGTCGCTATATACATCTTCTAGCTATTGAACGTGGACGAAATTGAGATTTAAAGGATCCAGGTTCATTGGCTCCAGATATTCCAAGATTCCAACTCGAAAATAGCCTTTTCTTGCAATCGTGCTATAAATCTTCGAAATGTCAATGTCACGACTCATTTAGATATGTCAAGCCAGGATACTCCGCGTAAGGGTTCTGTTTGCAGAGTATTTCGCTTCAGAAAATGATCCTGAACAGTGTCAAGTGGAACTTGGCGTTTCGCTGTGCGGATGCTTTATTCGCGGGAAAGACGAAGCTGGGAGACACGATTTGGAAAAGGAAAGAAGTGCCGAGGAAAAAGGATCAACGTGCGGAAGAATGCTGCTGACCGATTAGAAGTCATAAAACGTCCGGCGCCGGTGATTAAGCATAGAAGTTGAAAAAGCACCGGCTGGAGGGTTGAATTTATGCACGCATCAGGTACACAGCCTCACTTTGCCGGCCGTTTAAACGGGCAGGCGCGGAACACGGGCATAATATTTGATTCATAAACCCGTTTTTGCCGTCTTGTCGCGGCTTCCACTCCACTCGCGGCGTTTCAGGCTATTGTTTGTAGAGCACGTTCGCGCTGTCGTACTCCACGCGTTCGCCATGATGGCCGGCAGCTGCATTATATTTTCGGCCGTCATCCCGATATCGCGCGGACGCCTTGTCCGCTCGCGATCCTCCTCGCGTTCCCGCCGTTCGATTATCGCCGTTACAGACAGATAACCCGCCACCCGTGCACCTATCTCGTCCTCACGCTCGTTTACCTCGACTAAAATTGAGATGCGAAGCTTCCGCGTCGAAAGAGCGGCAAAAGGTCGGAATTTGAATCCGATTTGTCGAATGGTGGATCTCGAAGATCGTGCTGGACCTCGAGTGCTTTAAATATGGAATGAAACAATTGTAAATGGTCTTGGATGGGTTTGAATATGTTTTAACAACGCGAAGAGGATATAGGTTGTTTCTGGTCCATTGAGGATTTTCTTTGCGATTTTCAGATATTTTCAGTGAAAATAGAGAATCGTTTTACACTTTGACTGTTATGCACTTTTATATAGTACACTCGGGGAGCCACGATAAAATTTCTGTTATTCTTAGGATATAATGATCAATTATTAAACAATATAGCAAAGAAAAACAAATGGCGCAAATTATTAATGTATTCTATTCAAAGTTCCTTATTTCAAAAAATGGTTAAAATAAAACAAATATAAATTAAAGAAATTAGTATCGCCGAACATTAGTGACCACCACGGCCCCCCACTAAAGAGTGCCGGTCACTGATGACCACTATGGCAGTCAACGTGTTAACCACTCTAGTATTCCTGTATTTGCAGCACAGGGTTCTAGTCCATCGAAATAAATAAATAAATTTTCGATTTCCGAGTTTCTACGACTAGTCGACGCTTATTCCTTCCAGATGGTTCCATCACTGCCACTCAATTTTTATTTGGTCACGATAGAATAATACAAGGGGGAAGGAAATGGTGTAAATCGTTAATGTCTTCTATTCAGAGTTCTTTATTTATTTACTTTGGTCAAATTTTCAAAAAATTGTTATAATAAAGCGAATATAAGTTTAAAAAATTACTATCGCCGGACACTGGTGACCACCATGACAGTCAACGTGTTAATTATTCTGAAGACTCCCCAAAGACTCCTCCGTAGTCTCCGATTGTACGGTTCGTTGAAAGAATGACAAGAAATTGAAATTTCGTCGAACCTCGTAGAAGTGAGAGATCATCTAGGAAATAGGGCACTCGAGATGTTCGATAGAATAATTATCGTAGAACCTCGTAGAAGTAAGAGATCATCTAGGAAATGAAGCACTCGAGATGTTCGATAGAATAGTTATCGTAGAAAGGATTGCAAAGGGGAAACAGAACGTTCGTTTAGCTGCGTGGATCGTGTCTTTGATTTTTAACCTTTTCACTCCTGAGTTACGAAGAGAATAGCAAACACCCTGTCCTGAATTAATTAAACAAATTTTATTTCTGTTCAAATCTAATAAAAACTTAATCAAAATATAATACAGAAGTTCAGAAGACGTTAAATATTTAATTCATTTACACCAAGAAAATACCACTCATAGCACACGATTTTCAGGGCTGTCCGTACAGATATACCATCTGCAGCATTATGCAAATTTCTTTGTTTATTATTATGTATTATATAATTTATAATAACCTTAACATGGGCCTTCGATCATTAGAAATGAGTGGTGGGAATGAACAAAGGGAGCACAGATGAAGTCTGATAATTTTTTCGATAGAGAGTAAAATAATGCAGGGATCATATTGAGAAAAATTTTTCTCTTATCCTAAAAGATGGCAGGACACGTTAGGACAATTGGATTGCATTCAAAAAGAATTTTCTAAGCTCTAACAGCTTTGAAATCCTTGGACGTCGTATCACATCCGCAGTCCTGCAGTGATATTGTAGCGTGACGTCATACAACGTCTACAGGAATAAAAGAGTTAAAAAGTTTATTTATCAATTTTTTACATATTTCTGGTAAGAGTAGCCAGTCGTATAATAGTGTTCTTCAATCCTGTTTCCTTAAATTTAAATCGATCGATCTCCCTTTTATTTTGGTCCTTGAAAATTAAGAAAATAGTTTCCTTCTTCGCATAAATTGATACAAATTTATACAAATTAATACAAATTAATACACAGATTAATTTTCGCGTTCCACCAGGTCCATTTGCAAAATTAACTACCGAAATAACTGGCCATCTACCATAAAATTAGCCTAGCTATTCCCAAATCGATAATTTCTTACCAGCGAAAATGGATTCGGTCTTACATCGCTCGCGTTCCCGAAATAAGAAGCTTCCCTATGAGATATATCGGACATCTTGAGATGATTAACGCGAATTCGCATTTGATTATCCGCGACGATTAAGCCAGACAGGGAAACAACGGGCTGGCATTCGTGGTGGCCATATAGGTGTGGAAAAATTCAGCGACGGAATTTTCGAAGTGGCGTTCGCGGTGGACGGCTTTTTGTTTCGAATCGCGCGTTCAACGAAGTAATTAACATCCTTATTTGCGTTATATTAAACGCGCGTGCACACACGCGAGAGCGAGCACGGCTTTGGGAAAAATGGCAGGAGCGTAGCGGGTGCTCGTGGCGTCGCGACGCGCGACGAGAAGCGTTGCACGTCAACGGTTTTTTTCCCAGACCGTGGAAAATATGGAAATATCGCGAAAATCTCGTTTCGTCATGGCGTCGCTCGGAAATTCTACGTCTGAGCCGTCCCAACGGAGAGCCGTTTCCCTAATAAATGACTGGCGGAATCCTGCTAGAAGCTTTATAATCGTACCTCGCGCGAAATGTGACAGGGCCCTCGAGTAGGTCCAGGTATGTGTGTACCGAGGCAAGTAACTAACTGAATGCCTCTGGCTACACACAAAGCAAAATAACGTTAGACGGAGGTAAACGGCTGTTTATTAGGTTCCTGCTAAACTCCGGGACGCGTAGTCCGAAATGAGATGGCACTGCTTACAAAGTCACCTACGAAAACGATTGTAATCCCTCAGCTTCGAGCTTCAACGTTTACATGCTAGCAGCCGCGCTCTGCTTTATCAGCAACGACATATTTGAAGCCTTTTGCCCGGGCCACTGTTCCCTGCCACGTGATGAAACGTTTTCCAAAAGCATGCCAAGAAATTCCCCTTGCAGTTGCTGTTGCTCTAGGAGCCTGATTGTCGTGGTATTAGCTGTTCTACTGTCAACGAGATTCGGTCGTGTTTCCCTGATCCCGTTATTACATGCATTATTTCCACGCTGATATAAGTCCATATACAAATTGACCGTAATATCGAACGTGGAAAAATTTTCTCACTGTTGTTTAATTATTTTCCTGTCCACTATTATAGGGTGACTCGTATTAACGCTAGAGTTACCGATTTGCGATGCACAAATACGCATCTAACGAGTGTCAAACAGACACAACGCCATATTGCAGTAGTGGGATACACAGACACGTGTCAATTCGCCGAGAACGAGCTGTCGTAACGCAAACAACTCCAAGTCTGTCTTGTATTGTATTAAATGCAGTGTATATAACACCGTCACGGTGTAATTTTTATGCTTGACAGTTGCCTGACATATCCTGCCTGCGTAGTACTTCAACGCTGAATAATGATCCAAGTGACATCGCGAAAATAAAAATTATTTACTTAAAAGTAACTACGTCACTGTTTAAACATGTGTATATTTTCTGAACTCTGAAAGAAATCATTTTGTTACTTGACAGTTGCCTGGTATATCTTGTCTGTGTAATAGTTCAAAGGCTGAATAATGATCCAAGTGACATCGCGAAAATAAAAATTATTTACTTAAAAGTAATTACGCCACTATGTAAACAGGAGTATATTTCTGAGCTCTGAAAGAAATCATTTTGCTGTTTGACAGTTGCCTGGTATATCTTGCCTGTGTAATAGTTCAAAGGCTGAATAATGATCCAAGTGACATCGCGAAAATAAAAATTATTTATTTAAAAGTAATTATTTATGTCACTGTGTAAACATGTGTATATTTTCTGAGCTCTGAAAGAAATCATTTTGCTATTTGACAGTTGCCTGGTATATCTTGCCTGTGTAATAGTTCATAGGCTGAATAAT